>NC_059105.1:150852329-151155663 GCF_020740685.1 Jaculus jaculus | reverse complement strand
GGGTCATGGGGAACTGAACTTGGGTCACTTGACTTCACAGGCAAGCACCTTCACTTCGAAGCCATCTCTCCATCCCTGTATTACTAATTTCTAACTTAATAGTAAATTTATTTTCACTGAACTAGAGGGAAAGGCATTAGCATGCAGGAGGGAAAAGAAATGTAGGAATGTGACAAGTACACATGATGAAAATACCTCTATAGCAGACCTTCATATGATTGTTCTGAATTTTTTTTATGTTGCTTCCATTGCTTTCAATAATAACTTATAAGATTTTTGGACAAAATAATTCCTATCATAATATTGTAATTTTCATTAAGTATGTGGAAGATAAAAATATCAATATGCACATCATACCTTCAAAATATTTGTGTGAAATAAATATGTATGTGACAAGGAATTAGTTTTTGGTGGGGGCAGGCTATGTGCAATATGATAGAGCTTTTTTCTCTACATTATTTTACTTTATTTAGCATACATATGAAATATTGAGTATCTCTGTCATTTTCAAATACAATTTATTTTAGTGAATTCTCCTCCCCTCTTCAGCTAGATTTCTCTCTTCAATTCTCCCTTCTGTACTTGCCTTCTGTTCACATGTCTTAAAAGAGTGGTGGAACACAATTTTCTGGAGTGCAATGAAACAATTATTTATTATGTATTATTCATATATGCTTAATAGAATGTAGTAAATGATGTCAGTCTTTGAAAAAGGGAGTACTGGCATACCTGTCTTTAATATCTCAGTGCGTATAATGTATGATTAATACTTTCACACTAGTAATTTTCTTGACAATCCAGTTACATATTATTGCACTGGCAGAGAGACCCAGAAATCCCTGTGTCATTATTGGTGCTTTGGCCAGAAAAGTCAGAGGAGGTTATGAAGCTCCAGATGGAGCCCCAAATGCCTTCTCATTTTTACCAAGGACCTTCAGAACACTGCCATGGGACTCCTGACATTTCTAGCACAAACTCTGATTTACCCCTTTTGGTTGGGCCTAATTCCCACATCATCTCTATTCAGCACTGAAGTAGCCAGAGAAATAGTTGTCCCTACCCCCAACAAAAGTTGAACTAACCAGGAAGGTCAGCATGGGGGTGGGGTGGGGGTAAGGAAGAGAGAGAGTTAATATAAGTACTTAAGGTCAATTGAGGCAGAGGTTCAGGAACTCAAGGAGAACCAAAAGTCTCCAATGCAAAACAGTTGTGGTTTGTATTCTTGCTGCAATTGCAGATGATTGCTCCTGGTGTAGTCTTCCCTTGTTCACTCGGCAACACTAAGGCTTTTCTGTTACTACTGAGGAACTCTCAAATTGACAATCAATCAGCCCATAACACCTTCCATTATGGATAGAGGAAGCTCCAATATGCTGATATTCCAAGAATTCAGCCCTGGAGCCCCCACCTCTCCTGAGAAGTGTTTCTCTACTGGTAATAAAGTTTGCTGTTTATGCTTTCCTTGTGCTTTTGATTCCTGTTCAATAAAGCTTGCTGCATTCCTCTCAAAAAAGGGAAACCAAACAGTATGTAATAATTTAATTTTGGAAATATAAAAGGTTAATTGACTTTACTGTACTCCATACAAATAATATTTTAAATACTTGAATTATAATTTTATTTTTATACTTAAACAGAACTAAAAGTACTTACTGAGGTCAGTTTAGGTTTGATGTGTCTCTGTAACCATAATCATGCCATTATACGACAAGTATTTCTATATATAAGAACATTGTTCGACCTCTTTTGAATGACTGCAAATGAGTTATGTCCTGTTACAATACACATGGTCTTTCATATTCCATGAGAAATAATTTAATTCATTTTCTGCTAAAGCTACTTTGGCCTTGGCCCTTGCTTGCCTATTAGGACATATGGAAGTGACCATCTGAATATCAATGTGGCATCCTCTCTATCCTATCAGTTTTTGGATGATCATCTGGAAATGCTTAGGATTCTGCTACTTGTTAGGAAACACAGTCTATCAGCAGTAACACTGCATAGAAAGACTACTGTAGGACTGGAGAGATTGCTTAGTAGTTAAGGTGCTTATCTGCAAAGCCAAAGGATCCAGTTTTGATTCCCCAGTACCCACATAAGCCAGATACACAAGGGGAACACACATCTGGTGTTCCTTTGTAACAGCTACACACACTGGTATACCCATATTCTTTCTCTCTCTAATCTGCCTCTTTCTCTCTTTTTCTCTCTCTCTCTTTCTCTCTTTCTCAAATAAATAAATAAAAATAAAATATTAAAAAAAGACACTATTGTAGGTGTGTTGTGGGTAGGTCTGACTGAGCTCAAAATGAAGAGTTAGCAGCAACTGTCAACCATGGGAGTGAACCGTATTGTTTGTTCAGGCAGTGGTTCTGTCAGAAGACTGTAGCCCTAAGTACACGAGAGTCATTAAGAACAATTTTCCATGGGGAAGCCAGAAAACTCAAGAAGTATTAATAAGCAATTCAAAGACAATCATTTTAATACTACTTTTCAAGGTTCTTATGCAGAAATAGCAAACTGAAACAATTAGTGAGCATTGTTTGGTGTGTAATGCACTTGATCATTTCTATCCAAGTACTAACAAGCTGATAAAATTGAAATATTAACTTTTGTCAAGCAAATACAACATACCTAACTGGCTTAGCACTAGTCAATTATAAGCAGATGCTACTGTTTTCATAAAGCCTTTGCCGATTGTAGGCGCAGACACACAAATGCATTCATTTAAGTTTATGCAAATTTTAAGGAGACATTAAAGATATATTCATTAGTAAATTGTTTTTCAGAAATCAAAAATGCATCCTGAGCTAGATATGGATATTAGCAGAGTTGCGAATATGGAAATCTGAGTTGTTACACTAGCACTTAGATTTCAGTTATTACTTAAGGAACACGGCAAAATAGGCGAGAGTAGCTATTGCTTCCAAATATCTAGACAAGTAGATATGTTCTTGCTTACAATTTAAAATATCTGGGATGTACAGATGGCTTAGTGGTTAAGGCACCTGCCAGTAAAGTCTAAGAACCCAGGGTGGATTATCCAGGACCCGCATAAGTCAGATGCACAAGGTGGCACATGCATCTGGAGTTCATTTGCAGTGGATGGAAGCCTGGTATTATGCCCACTCTTTCTCTTTCTCTCTTTCTCCCCCCCCCCTCTCTCTCTCTCTCAAAAAATAATAAATAAAATAAAACACCTAAGGCCACAAAACCCGAAGAAAGACAAACCCATGTTTGTTTGCATTTAAAACTTTTCATTTTCATCTGGAGATATGCTTATTTTATACCAGAAAAAAATGCCAAGAATATAGCATTTTTATTTTAAGGTACTATTTCTACCATTGAATTATTTCAAATAATTTATACAAATTTGAGATAAAATTAAACTTTAAAGTTTTTCTAATTTTCTCCCTTCTTTAATTCTTTACTTGGTTTTCCATTTCTCGTTTTCTCCCTCGGCACTACATTTTTTGTGTTCATTCTTTAGAAATGGCCTAAGCAAAGTGAAGTGCTGGGCTTCAGGTGACATCATTTCTAATTTAACTTCCTCCAGTAACTACATATGTAATATTCGTCTGATCACTTACAATCTCAAGGCCTAAATTAATTCTTCACAAAGGTTAGAGAATGAAAGTAGATTATCTTCCTAGCCCTTGCTGCTTTGAATTCATACAATTCAAAAACATGTGTAAAACAAGGCAATTACAAAGCATAAGCATCAGAGAATAATTTGGAGAAGATATAAAAATGAATCAAGCACTTAGTATGAGTTACTTACTGTAATTAGGTAAAGTCAGAATGAAAAGGCAAATTACTTTAGGCTATTACATTAGGTTCTTCTAATAAAAAAAATAAAGCATAAAATTTCTCTATGGAAATAAACTTAGTTCTCTTCATCGACTTCATCCAGAAATAAACATAATTTCTATGCATAAATAATAGTGGATACTATAATTGAAAGAGTGTTCAATTACAGTCCTAAAAGTGGGCTTTCTGTGAGCTCCCATTGCACTGCAACCCTTAAATATACTAATTTATAACTGTTTTATTCCATATATACCTGAATTTTCTTAGAAATAACTTTGCCTTTAAAATGTACTCACTGCTTCTGTGCAGTGTTTGTGGGCATTAATATGTCCACAGCCCACAGTAAGATTTTGTAGAATAAAGAGAAGTAGAACAAACCTTAAAATGGGCTTCTACCATCACATAAGTGCAACTAAATTTATACAATTATAACTTAAATAGAAATATGGGAGCATGTGTAGCTTTCGATTCAGAGACACCATGCAATGCCCTATGAAGAGCTTGATGGCCCTTCTGGTCAGAGTTTAAAGACCTAAGTGCAAAAAGAGCTATAGAAGGTGAGGTTTGACTTATGCCAGACTCAGCTAGAAGCAGTATGTACAATAGGCCAGCTGTGTTCTGTCCATGTCCTGAGAGCTTAAGCACAGTTAAGAGTAGAAGAAATGGACTGATATGATCCAAAGGAAATGGCACAGATAAGAAACAAAAATGTTTCAGGCTTGAGAAAGCACCCACCTCTAATGCAGTTGTGTAAGAAATTATTGAACACTGGGCCAGTTCTTATGAATTGGGACAGTAGGAAGACTAATGAAGGAGTTTACTTCTTTTCAAAATCATCTTTTAACCTCCCTGGTATTGGCTATCCCTCCAGGTATTGGCTTTGGAAGTATGACAAATTTAGGAAAGAAAGGGCATTTACAAGGAAGATTTACAATCCAGATTTTTGAAAAATTGTCACTGGGCTTTTGTGAGGCAGGATTGTTGGGAGCCCATGAGCAGAGGTCCAACTTAGCCATGAGAAAGAGCTTTGGAGTTCAGTGGAGATCCCAGGATATAGGAGATGCCAGGACTGTGAGACAGCTTAAAAGGAGAGCCACTGGCTCATGGTAGAGTTTTCCCTAGGTTGTTGTGAGCAGCTCAGATGATGAGCCAGAAATGAAATTCCAGAGACTCCATGTTCCAGATGACACACGTGGAATTACAGAATTCTATTTTTCCTCTATCTGCTTCAGATCTTCCATTGATTCAAGTCTTTCTTCTTAGGACTTTTTTTACAATAACAATATTTACTCCATCTGCATCATTGTGTGCATGTAATTTGTGCTTTGATTATACAGACATTTAAGTTCAAAAAGTTAAGAGACTTTTTCAGATAAGACATTTCATGTCTAAATAGTGTTGGGATTTGTGGTGGGAAACACTAATTTAGACCCAAATGACAATGGTACCATAAAATTCTACTTCCTAAAAGGCACACCCAATGGCTGAACCTTCACCAGGCCCTTACAGAAAACACCTAAACCACAAGACACAGGAGAGGGTAGGATCAAATCTAACCTAAATCTTCTACATCTTCCCTCCTTCCCTCTCCCTCTCTTCCTACCCCCCCCTCCTCTCTAACTCTTGTATATTAGTTATGTTTTTCCTCGTTTTTTTAGTGGGCACTGACCTGTAACTCCCAGTACCTGCATGGGGCTATCATCCACAATGAGCTTTGATCAGAGAAACCTACAAGGTTTCCTAAAAGAATGACAGATTTCTGTCAGAGTATTTATTGACCCACCAAAGGTTAATGGTAAGACCCTATTGCTGAAGACTCCATATGCAGCTTACACATAAAATGGAACGGCATGGCTGGAAGCCAGGAGAGAGTTAGTCCCCAGATTTTGCTAACTGATCCCCTCAGTGGTACAGGACCCATAGCTGGAGCTGGGAAACAAGTCAGAACCATATCCAAGCATAAGCCCACTCTCCAATGTGAAGCTATCATCAATCATGGGCTACAACAGGGCCTACACCTATTAAACTCTCTATAAAAAAATGTTAGGGTTATCTCATTTGTCCTGATGCTAACTTACTCTCCGTTGGAGAATCTGCTTCCCTTTTTCAGATAGATGCAGATCCTAAGGAGAGAGCCACCCCATCATACCTCAAAAGGGACCCAGCTGAAACTAAGGAAAATTGGCAAAACAAGCAAGGGTTCTGTTTTCCTGATGAACTATTACCAGCAAAGGGGGAAGGAGACCAACACAGAGAAAATTCAACTCCTACCAAATCAGAGAACCAGAGCCCCAGAGGCCCCCAACACCTCATCACTGAAGCAGACCAAAAGTGAACCCAACATGGCTCAGGGAAATTTTGCAGAAGAGGGGGTGGAAAGAATGTCAGAGCCACATGTTCGGTCATGATATGCAGAGACATTTATCATACCAATAACTGTGGGCTAACTCCACAATGCACGACCCATATACCTCAACAAGGAGGGTCCAATGGGGAGGGGGTAGGTCACAGATGAGCCTAATAATGGTACCAAACTGCCTGTATTTGCTGGGTAGAAAACTAATAAATAAAATAAAAGCCAGGTGTGGTACCACGCACCTTTCATCCCAACAATCAGGAGGTGGAGGTAAGAGGACTGTCAGTAATTTGAGGCCAGCCTGAGACTGCATAGTGAATTCCAGGTCAGTCTGGGCTAGAGCAAAACCTACCTTGAAAAGAAAAGAAAACAAACAGAAATATAGGGACTTTTAAAGGTAGACTGCATGCATTGTGTATCATGAGATAGCCATGTATCTATAAGAAGCCAGGGCAGAATGTGGCTGATTGAATCAGATGTCTTTATAAACTCATGTTTTATGAATGCTGCAGCTCCAGCTGGTGGCATTTTGGGAGGTGGAAGCATGACAGGGAAGATGTGTCTCTTGGGGTATACCTTGAGGTCAGTTAGCTTCCAGATTGACAGTACCCAAACAAATCTCTCTCTAGGAATAATGTCTACCCTCTGCTGTACCCTCTGCCATTATGAAGCTTCCTCTCAAAACGGTAATTCAAATTGAACTCTTTCCTCCTATCAATGTTTTTGGTGAGTTTTGTTTTTCTCAGAATTTCAATAGTAACGGAAACAACAATTATCTGTTTTCTGTAGATCCTCTCTTTTAATTGAAACTCATTAATGGCATTCCATATGTTACATTGATGACAAGAACTATGATGAAAAAAATAGATATTCAGGTAATACAGATAACAAACTATAAAACAATTTATATGTTTGACATATTTCATCCCTCAATTGGAGACCACTTTATTCTTTGTTAGGTTTGATCAGAAAGGTCTTGAAACAGAATTCTTCAGAGAAAAACTCTTAAAACTTTCTCAAGTACTAAAAAAAAAAAAAAAAGCCATACTATATTTAGATAGGTTTGGATCCGAACCAGAAGATTAAGGATCAGTTTCATAAATTTTTTGCAGCTCCTGACACCATGGCTTCTGTGGGAAACCTAATCATGGTGATGCCCAGAAAGTAATGCCCTGTAGCTCTCTCTCACTGATTTCCCCCTCCAGTCTCTGAAAGGGATGAGTTGCAGGTGAGACATTTGACATTTTAGAATGTTGGCAAAGCTTGCAGATTCTGACTAGGATATGGATGATGTTGTCTTAATACCTCTGATGGTGCCTGACCAACTCTCGACTACTTTTCCAGGAGAAGTACTATATAGCAACATGATCCTCTAATTCTAGATTCCTATGGATGGAGCATTGGCAGAATTCTGACATTTAAGTTTCTAAAATTATTTTCAGCTAATGGGTTCTTGGAATATGGATATAAAGCACAGAAGCTGCCAAATCAGTTCTAGACATCTGCTGGCTCACTGTGCTCATTAGTGAAGTAAACAACTCTCTTATAGATAATGGGTATAGGGTGTCTAACAAGGCAGATTTGTCAGCAAGTTTCTTAATGCTTCAGAAAAATATGCTCTTGCTTAATCTAACTATTTCTGCATTTGACTTTTAACAACTTAAGTTAGCGTAACTACCTTTAAAGTTGGCCTCACTTGTTCAAAATTTTATATAAATAATATGTTTAATCTTACACAAAGAAAGTGCTATTATAAAGTGATAGCTATGGGCTGGAGAGATGGCTTAGCAGTTAAGCACTTGCCTGTGAAGCCTAAGGACCCTGGTTCGAGGCTCAATTCCCCAGGACCCAAGTTAGCCAGATGCACAAGGGGGCACACACATCTGGAGTTCATTTGCAGTGGTTGGAGGACCTAGCGTGCCATTCTCTCTCTCTCTCTCTCTTTCCCTCTCTCTCTCTCTCTCTCTCTCTCTCTCTCTCTCTCTCTCTCTCTCACCCTCCCTCCCTCCCTCTTTCTCTCTCTGTCTGTCACTCTCAAATAAGTAAATAAAATTTTAAAAAATTTAAAACAAAAAAAAATAAAGTGCTAGCTATTATAAGCAAAGCTCCTAAGCACATGAGTGGAAGTCTGGAGGAGCAGCTTTTATTCGGGGTCCAGCGTTAGTCTGTTTCCTAAGAGAAGCTCTGTTAATAAGCTTGGTTTTAAAGGAAAAACAATCAGAACCCAAGCACTTAGAACTTCAGACTACATGGAGTCACAGTGCTTTCTTATTAATGCTAAGGCAGAGAAGGCTTAACTCATGAGTAATGTCTTATGATATTGCACCTAGCAGAGAAAATGTGAGGTCTTTGGATAGTGAATTTGCAAAATGGTTATTAAGAGGCCATAAAGGTGAAGAAAATGAAGATTTATGAACATTGAGATTGGGATCAGGTGATGTACAGATTAATAGATGATAGTGATATATTGAGGAACAGGCTTAAAGATATACTTTCTGACATGGAAAAATGAACATCATAAAATATGTCAATTGTTTAACTTTCATGGAGATGGCATTCACCATTGACTGAATTTGAATAGAACCGTCTTATAGATTAGGTCATATAGACAGTTCGACTTTAAATAAAATTCAGGATGCCTGTGATTAATACTGAGGCTCACCACACTATTCAGGTGTAGTCATGTTTTTGATCCTTGCAGAGCTTTTTGTTTATTAAGTAGAAACTTGTATGGACAGATTATGTGTTAGTACCATCATTTCCTTCCTCCCTGCTCCCATTTTACTGAGGGCTCTTCTCAGTGGGATTGCTGGTACCTCACCTAGGACTAGGGTTTATGAGATGTGAGAGCATTAGTCAGTCATTGAAAGGGTGGGAGCAATGCCTCTGGACATTCCCTTCCATTCTGTGGATCTTACAACCTTTCTGCTCCCTCTTCCACAAAGTTCTCTTAGCCATGGTGGGTATGTTTTAAGTCTGCCTTATTTATTGTGCTTTCAGCAGGATCTGGGTGTCTGCTTTAGTGCATTTTTAATATGTCTCCTTGACCTTAGTGCAGGATGAAAGGCTCCCTATTGAAACAGTACTCTTACTCATCTCACCAATTTCTCTGTGGTTTCACCTGTACCCTGGTTGGTGTGTGAAGGGTGTTTTATCTCCTCATTTCTAGCTGCCTTCTGAAAAACGAAACACAGTTTCTCCAAAGGAGACTGAGGTCAGCACAGGTTCATTGTGATAAGCATTATTAATTAAGAGTGATGGGCATAGCCTCTTTTTTAGCCAAAGACTAATGGGAGCTTCTTTTAGGAGTTCATGATTTTGATCTACATTGGATTCTGACTTGGTTCCCAGTTCCAGCTAAGAGTCCCTTTCCAATGAATGGATCTCTTACCCAAGCAGAAAGCCATTGGTTACCCACATAGAGTGGTTACCACTATTGCACTGGCATGTTAATCTTGTCAGGCTGCTTCCTTTGGAAGAGCAGTCTCGCCTGTTAGCACACAAAGTTGTTGGCCATTTCCTCCCAGCAGTCCATGTCGAGCTTTCCAGCATTACATGGGCTAATCATCTGGGAAATGGCTTTCTTTCAAATTCCATTGGGATCACTCAACATTCTGCATTGACAGCATGTGGCGTCTTCAGCAGTAGGGTCTTACGTCTTACCTCACACAGGTAATCAAATGCTTTGACAGATACCTGTCTTGTTTTTGGGACCTCGTAGGTCCCTCTAATCAAGAGCTCACTATCCATGAGAAAGGATTCTATTGAATGAATTCATTCTGAATTTAGTTTTTTTATGCATTTTCTCTATCATCTCACTCCCCTTCCCTGACAAACTTCCACCCTTATTATCTCAAGCTGCCTATAATGTATGCCTGCAACCCAAGGTGTTAAGATCCACAAATGAGGGAAAAATTCAGTTCGACTTGTGTGAGGTCATTTAGTATGAACTGTTACAAGTTCATCCTTTTTTTTTTTTTTTTTTACAAACTTCATTGCATCATGTTTTCTTATTGTTGAGTATAATTCCATTATCCTGTGCACTCTGGAATTAGTTTTGGTAGGTGGAATGTGTCTGGCATTAGTCTATTTCCTCCAGATTATCCAGTTTTGTGGAGATGAAGCTTTTGAAGTATGTTTTCATGATTCTTCCAATTTCATTGATATCTGTTGTGACTCCCCCTTTAAATTTCTAATCTTGCTATTTTGAGACATTTTTATGGTCAGGTTGGCAAAGGGTTCATCAATCTTGCTGTTTTTTTTTTTTTTTTTAAAGAAGCATCCATTTTTTTTCATCTATTTCTTAACTGTTTTCTTAGTTTCCAATTTATTAATTTCTGCTTTTAGTACTTTCCTTGCATTGTTAGAGTCTTAACTAGGATGCACCTTGGAGAGTTTCTTCTTTGGCCCTGTCTCTCTTGTGTTCCATAAGCTTCTTGTATCTGGATGAGTTTCTCTTATGTGAGATCGGGAAAATTTTCTCCAGTAATTTTGTTGACTCTGTTGTTGATGCCACTGGCCAGGATTTCTTCCCCTTCTAGTATACTCATGATCTGGATATCTGGTTGTTTTAGGGTATCCCACAGTTCCCTTGCATTATTGTCACATGTTTGTTTTGAACTTAGCAAAATTTTTGTACTCCGATCAGTTTTTTCTGTCCGGTCTTCCAGTTCAGAGGTTCTGTTTTCCATATACTTGACTCTGTTAATAAGGGCTTCTAGAGCTATATTTGATTTTCTTTTCTTTTCAGTTTTTTTTTTTTTTCATTATATACATCTCTTTTTTTTAAATTTATTAGTTTTCATTTCAGTGAATACAGGCAGTTTGGTACCATTATTTAGGCTCATCTGTGATCTACTCCCTCCCATTAGACCCTCCTTGTTAATGAAAATGTGTCGTGCATTGTGGAGTTAGCCCCCAGTTATTAGTATGATAAATGTCTCTGCAAATCATGACCCAACATGTAACTCTGACATTCTTTCCGCCCCCTCTTCCGCAAGATTTCCCTGAGCCATGTTGGGTTCATTTTTGGTCTGCTTCAGTGCTGAGGTGTTGGGGGCCTCTGAGGCTTTGGCTCTCTGATTTGGTAGGAGTTGATTTTTCTCTGCGTTGATCTCCTTCCCCTTTGTGATGGTATCCGGTTCACAGGAAAACATCACCCTTGCTAATTTCGCCAGTTGTCCTTAGTTTCAGTTGGGCCCCTTTTGAGGTGTGTTGGGGCAGCTCTCTTCTTAGGATCTGCATCTATCTGGAAAAGAGAAGCAGATTCTCCAATGGAGAGTAAGTTAGCACCCGGAAAATTGAGATAACACTTATTTTTTGATAGACAGTTTGATAGGTGTAGGCCCTCTTATACCCCGTGATTGATGGTAGCTTGATATTGTAGAGTGGGCTTGTGTTTGGGTATGGCTCTGACTTGTTTCCCAGCTCCAGCTAAGGGTCTAGTACCACTGAGTGGATCAGTTAGCCAAATCAAGAGCAATTGATTCCTCACCATGGCTGTGTACCACTATTGCACTTGTGTGGGCATCACATCCGGTTATTTGTTGCTAATTAGGTTAAACAATGTGTTGCTTGGACAGATCTTGGTCATTTCCCCCAGTCGCCTATGTAGCGCCTTCTGGCACTAGACACGCTGACTGTCTGGAGACTGACTCTCTCCTGGCTTCCAGCCATGTCATTCCATTTTACGCGTCAGCTGTGTATGGAGTCTTCAGCAATAGGGTCTTATCACTGGCCTTTGGTGGGTCATCAAGTACTCTGACAGAAGTCTGTCATTGTTTTGGGAAACCTTGTAGGTTTCTCTGATCAAAAGCTCATTGTGGATGGTAGGCCCAAGCTGGAAGTGGGGGTTACAGGTCAGTGTCCACTAAGAAATTGAGGAAAAACATAACTAATATACAAGAGTTAGAGAGGAGAGAGATAGAGGGGAGAGGGGGAGAGGGAGGGAGGGAAGATGTAGGAGATTTAGGTCAGTCTTGATCCTACCCTCTCCAGTGTCTTGTGGTTCAGGTGTTTCCTGTAAGACCAAATGGCTGAACCTTCACTACATCTCTTTTTTTGATGACCCATTTCAAGATGATCTTGATACTTCCTGGAATTCAATCGTACATTTGATCATGTCTTCATCAATCTCATAGTTGAAATTAGGGACAAATGTCTTAGTGTTTCCTGTTTACCTCCATTTCTACAGAGACTTCTGTCTACATGTTTTCCTTAGTTTTCATCTATACTCATTTCATCTAATTCTATGCCTTATTTTCTGTTTAAAGGGTCTCCATGTCCAGAGTCCATTCTATGTTTCCATTACCTGTGAATGCACAGAACTTACTCGGCTACTCCAGTTGTACAACGTGACATGTAAAATCATCTGAAGGGGTTGGTGCCACATCTCTACTTTGTGTAAGTTCTTCCAATATGTGTAAGTCTCCTCTTAATGTCGGATAGGTGAGCTTTATAATGTCACATTAATATTTCCCTATTCAAGTGTTCTGGCCAAGGGAATGAGTGGAAGCTAAAATCTATTTGAAGTCTACCTCCATAAACCCTTCTTCAGCCTAGGAGAATGGGGTGCTTTACCAAAGTCTTGTTGCGTCCTTGTAGGAGGTACCTCCACTAATAAATATTAATGTGATAGGAATGGCCCTGGAATTTTCACTAGCAATTTATAACATATATGAACAGAGTGGTATTTGACTTCCTCTTATCCCCCTTTAGCAAGACCTGGGAGCTATGAATAGATTTTAGCTCCCTTTAGTATCTGACTTGGCTTCAGAAGATTATTATTTCCTCTCTAATATTTCTATCACTAGTGTACTTCTAATACACAAGTGAGGGAAATACAGCCTATCTTACTCCTACTCTTCCTCAAAAAGACAAACCAAATCTTTTATTGATATGCTTTGTTTTATTTTATTTTTTGAGATAAGGTCACATTCTAACAAAGACTGACCTGAAACTCAATATATTGTTCCAGATTGGTCTCAAGATCACTGAGCTTCTATCTACTACCTTTGCCTCTGGAGTGCCAGGAATTAAAGGTGTGCACGACCACCAGCAATGACCCAAATATTTAGCTGATGACACGACAGAATATTTTCCACGTGTTTTGAAACTCAGTACTTCAATTAGATTTATTATAATGCCATATGCAATACCCAACTAGGCAGCAGATCCTGCCTCATTTGAAAGTTAGAGCTGTAATAGAATTAGGCAAGGAATAATACCAGAAGTTGTAGTGGTTTTAATATAAATGTTCCCCAGTTTGTGTTTAGTGCTCTGCTGGTGGAACCTTTGTGAGAGGAAACCTTTCTGGAGGAGTTGTGTTGGTATGCGTGGACCTTGGGGTTTTTAGTCTAGCCCTATTGATAGATTCTTCTCTCTCCCTGTCTACTGGAGGTCTTATGGCAAAGTGAGCCAGCTTCCTCCACCATGATGTCTGACTCAGTCACAGTGTTGTATTTGTTAAAGAGATTTGTACCATTAAGAAAATGGTTAGGGGCTGGAGAGATGGCTTAGTGGTTAAGTGTTTGCCTGTGAAACCTAAGGACCCCGGTTCGAGGCTCGATTCCCCAGGACCCACATTAGCCAGATTCACAAGGGGGCACATGCGTCTGGAGTTCGTTTGCAGTGTGGCTGGAAGCCCTGGCTCATCTATTCTCTCTCTCTATCCCTGGCTCTTTCTCTCTCTGATGCTCTCAAATAAATAAGAATAAACAAAAAAATAAAAAGAAAAAAAGAAAAGAAAATGGTTAGGAATTTGCACTAGATCAGTAGGATCAGTGCCTAGAGAGCTATGTCCCATCCATCAAGAAATTGAGGGATCAATAATGGAAATTCACTAGAAAGGAAAGTGCTTGAAAATACAGTGTTTATGGTTCCTGCTGGAAAACTGCCTAGGAAAGCATTCTTCTGGTTTCATCCACATAGAGCCATGCAGAGGCCATTGCAGAATGGATCCAAGTATCACAGTATAACAGCAGACCAGGGCATAATCTACATGGAGTTGGTTTTGCAGGCAAGCAACATTCAAGAATGAAAAGGTGATAGAGGCTTGTAACTAGGTTTCAGAGATTCACTGAGGCCAGGCAACTTTAAGAAGAACCAGATTCTATATAGCCATGAGCCTATGGAAGCCACAGACAAAACCCTATGATTTGTGTGAAAAAGACCCACAAAGGTGTATGTGTTTGTATACATAATTCTTAATGTGTGCAATACATAGTTGGCACTGTTCTAGGACACTGTGGATAGTTGAGAACTGGAGCCTAACTGGAAGAACTGCCTCTCTTGGCTCAGGGATCATGAGATGTATATTCTAGCCTGCTCTCTGTCCCATCTCTGCTACTTGACACCAGAAAACACAACAAGTTAGTCTACAAGATCCCATAGTGGCAACCATTACTTAGCCACTATGCCTTCTCCATCGTGATTATGTGAACTGAAACAATCCTTCCTCTAAATTGCTTCTTATCACATAAAATTATACATTATTATTTTATGTTTGAACTTTTATTAACAATGTATAGAAACAAAATCTCTTTCTGTTTGTTGATGTCATATCCTTAACCATTGCTGGATTTTTTGATTGGTTCTAATAATTTTGTGTTGGACTGTTTTGATAATTTTGCATGTAATGCAAAGCCATCTTTAAATATATTTTTTTCAAGTCTGGATATTTTTTGTTTTATTTAATTTAATTTCATTTAAATGTAGCAACAAATTATGGAGTGCATAGCTAATACAACCATGACTAAGAAAATGCAAGTCAAATATTACAAGTTATTTGTTTTTAAACCATGCTTAAGAAAGGAAAAAATCAAGACATGCTTGAGTAAAAATATTTCAGTCATGTATGTGACAGAAGAATTGAACCCAGAATATATGATGAATTTGCTCATAAAAAGATAACACAACAAAATTTATTTAAAACTTTTGAATGAAGATTTACAAGTTAAATATAATATATGCATATATATGTATATTGCTTGAAAAGTAATAAACATATATTATATATTGAGATAAGTATTTGAACATTGAACTCAGAATGATTCTCAAATCTTTGAATCTCATTAAAAATAAAAAATGATTGTTCCATCCTGGTTTGATTTATTTTCAGCTGTAAAATTGACATCTTTCAGTTTTTCAGTTTTTATTACCTCTGGCCCCTACCAGCTAACACAAGTATTCATTTTCAACATATACATTTTGGGGAATAACAGGGCAAAATGTGTAGGGCAAGAAGATAACATCACTGAGTTCTTTGAATGTAATTTTTCTCTGTGTTTCAAGCAAATAAATGTGAACTTTCAGGCAGAATTATTTGATGATATTGTTGCAAATAATCATATGGTCTCTAAAGGTTAAAAGGTCAATAAAATATACATGAACAAGTTAAATTTATTTCTCATAAATCAACTATGTACTCATGGAGACAAAACAACCTTCTTTTATTTTAGATAATATTTTAAATGGCATCTTTAATTGGCTGAGGGAAGACAGCTGGAAACAATGAAGTTACAATACTAAGAGTAGAAAGGAAAATTAGGTATTGTCTGTAAACAGTCAGAGAAGATAATTAATACATCAAGTGTACCTTAATCACATGATTCCCCACCATGGACCATACTTCAAGCAATCATGAGCATGCCCCCAAGGGGAAAAGTCAACATCAAGCATCTGTCACATACAGATATCATGTACGCCAGCTCTTGCCCAGTCAACAGAGAATGTGAGTGACCAGGGTTTGTTCAATAGTTCACCTAGCATGGACAAACAATAAGTGTCATCATGATGGTTTAAATAGGCACTGATATAGACATGACACAGAAATATTTAATTTATTTTTTACTTTGACAACTGCTAATGCAAAAATATGAAATATATTTTTATAAGCTCATGGTATTTAAATATTACTCAGATCTGTTAGAATTCATAATAAAAGTATAGCATAATCTTTACTCTCATTATATTTCATAAAACTTAAAAAATAAGTATAAATCAGTTGATATGTTTTAGATCTTTCTGGGTATCATGGGGAAACTTTTCAGAGTTCACTTTCCACATGTCCATGGCCTATACTTCTTTGACCTGATTTCCTGGTTATAGCAAGGAATTCAAATTTATACATTTATTTTCTGTCCTGATGTGCACTCAGCTTCCTATCATGTTAACCTTACATTATTTCAATAAAAATCAAAATGTGAATATTAAGAGAATTAATAAATAATATAAATATTAATTTCTTAACTTTCGCTTAAAATGAAATAACATATTCATCATTTTACCCTCTAGTAGACATATTTGGCTTAAAATGAGAAATATGGAAGACTGTGAGTGAGTTTACATAATTAGTTCAGAATTTAAGAATTAGAAAACTATTGGGCTATTCACCTTTTTATAGATTTTAGTAGGAATCTTCTACTTGTTGGTAGAAGTAGATGTGCCATCTTTTGATTTTATGGCATTCTTTCTTCTCATATTTAAATAGCTATATCTTAAGTGAAATACGCAATGAAAACAAATGTGTTCATGAACATTTTGCTCATTCCCTAGTCAGACAGGCTACATACAGTATCCTTTTAAAAATATTTTTATGTTTCTTTTGAAGAAACTTATTTGAGAGAGGGAAAGAGGAAGAGAGAGAGACAAAGAAAGAGAAAGAGAAAGACAGAATGGGCATGTCAGGGCTTCCAGCCACTGCAAATGAACTCCAGATGCATTGCCACCTTGTACATCTGGCTTATGTGGGTCCTAGGGAATCTAAGCAAGATCCTTTGGTTTCATGGGCAAGAGCCTTAACCACTAAGCTATTTCTCCAGCGAAGGGTATGCTTTTCAGTGAGTTTGATTTTCTATAAAGTGTAAATAATAAACTGTATTATATAAACACCACTGATCCAATTAAATGAGTGTATGATAAGGCAATTAGCACAAATGAAAAGCTCACAAACACTTCTCTTTCTTTCTCTCCTTTCCTCCTTCACTTCCTCCTTCTGTCTTTTGACGTGGAAAATGTAAAGTTCTTATAAGTCAAATTGATTTAATGCAATAATAAATACATATTATATGTTATATTGAATTGCTATTGTGGGAAATGAATAACTTCATGAATTAATTATTCCTTAATATAAATTTTATTAGTAAAAGTTTATCTTAATGTATTATGTAAGTATTAAGAACATTTTTTTTCATAGTATAGCATTCACATTAGGTGCCACTAGAGGGACTTATATTATCAATAGTGTTTTTCAGAATGAACAGTAGCAAATGTTAAGACAAAAAATGGATTAGAATAAAAATACCACAAAAAAGATTTATGAATGTAGAATTTCAACATCTGATGGAAACTGCATTGAATCATCTTACATTGGTGGTTTGTTTCCTAATAATTACTATTTTGTGACTATTTTGTTATTAGGATGAACTTTTGTCATTACTGCTATTTTTATTGCAAACTGAAAACATATCCCAAATTCTTTATATTGACTTTATTGGCTACATGATTATTCAACATTCCCTTGTGAAATTAAGAAAATTTATTAATATCTTTAGGGTCTTGAATATTATTGCATTAGTGAAGTGAAATGATTGCTTGCTCTGATAAGCCATTCAAAGATACTTGACTCTCAACATTGGAATTGTGGCCAGTTTGTAGTTGTGATAAGGTGAGGGTACTGCAATTGGAAAGTCACTCTGGATCGAATGAAAACTATGTGCTATGTAACCATGAGAGTCACTATGTGCTATGTAGCTATGAGAGTCACAAGAAAGAGGCAAGAAAACCAAAGTATGATGTCTCAAGAAGAGGTAGGAGTTATAGTCTTTCAAATCGTAGGAATGGCCACTATCTAAGAAATGCAGCTAGCTTCCTCAAATGAAAATTAAAAAAAAAAAAAGGCAAGGAAATGAAGCCTCCTCTGATGGGTTTAGAGGTAGTATAAGACTGGATTTAGATTTCTGTCATCCAAAATTGTAAGATAAAAAATGGGATGTCTTAGGCAATAATGTTGAATGGTATTTTGTCATTGTAGGAGTTGGAAGCTACAAAATCCATGGCCTCTACTTTTCTCTATTTTTTGTCAATCTTTTAAATTGAGTATCCAACAAAAAAAAAATTATATTGTTAAATACAAAATTGCTTAGGGATCATGAGACAAAATGATGTGAACTAATTATTTCCTTAATATAATGCTAAACATTCTCATAATATATAGTTATAATCAATAAAGAGAAATCTAACTAATTTTATTGATGGTTGTATAATTCTCTATGGTTCATCCAGCCATAAATATCTGTCTTACATATATATTTAGTGTGATATGTTTAAAAACTAATGAAAAAAGTATGAATATGCCGCAATAAATGCTAATTGAAACATCTATATCACTCCTCCCAAGGTTCCCAGAGCAAGTCAGAGACTGAGTTGGGAAGAATGTAAGAGTCAGAGGGTGGTGAGGTGTGCTGTGGAATGCCGACATCAGGCATGACATAGCAGTTTCATCAATGGCCTCACAGTAATTGTCATTGGCAGCTCAAGACTTGTACATTCTTGCATCAATAAAAATTCTGTCATGGATGGTGGAGGAGGGCATGATGCTCCAGGCACTCTGTGAAAAATTATAGGCAAAAAAATGGTTCCTGGTGAAATGGGAGATATTTTGTGCATTTGTATGACTGGTAGGTACATATGTTCAGGTATTAAATAATCTACTCATGGTTTTTCTGGCAACCTTAATTAAATTCAGTGGAAAATCCATGTGTGCACACTTGTGCACATGGACACACACACATACACACACACATGTAAAAAAGAGACAGGGAGACATCACAATAGAAGATGTACTAGTCAGGAAGAACAAGGGACTGGGAGGAAGAGGAGTAAGGAGAGAGGTTAAGAGAAGGAAATTAGTTGAAATTGATTAATGTATATTTATACATGTATAAAAGTTGACAATAAATTTTAAAAAGATATAAGACACTTCTAGAAATAAAATGAAGCTCATACAATGAAAATATAGCTATGGTTAAAATGATTTTATCTTTTTTTTTAATAGTTTTTGTTCATTTTTTTATTTATTTGAGAGCGACAGACACAGAGAGAAAGACAGATAGAGGGAGAGAGAGAGAATGGGCATGCCAGGGCTTCCAGCCACTGCAAACGAACTCCAGACGCGTGCGCCCCCTTGTGCATCTGGCTAACGTGGAACCTGGGGAACCGAGCCTCGAACCAGGGTCCTTAGGCTTCACAGGCAAGCACTTAACTGCTAAGCCATCTCTCCAGCCCAATTTATCTTTAATCATGTAACCACTCATGCCTTTTCTTATTTTGGATGTTAAGTTTTTTTCCGTTTTGTTTTTCACTTTTTTGATCAATTTTGATCATTTACATTTTTCTTATAATTAATTTTATCATTTTATTTTATTTTATTTTTGTTTTGTTATATTTTGAGGTATGGTTTTGCTCTACCCTAGGCTGACCTGGAATTTATTATGTAGTCTCAGGGTGGCCTCAAACTCATGGTGATCCTCCTACCTCTGCCTCCCAAGTGCTGGGATTAAAGGTGTGTGCCACCACGCCTGGCTTCACTTAATTTTTTTCAGAGAATATTTCAGATTTATGTTTCACATTTTATATAATCTTCGTGTTCTTACCTCTGCTAATCTGTTCCTTCTACTTATATACATATGAACACACAAGTTGATATTTGTTTGCATGTATATATTTATTATTTATACATTTATTTACTTACTTAACTATATTTTATAAGTATATGGTGTGTTTATGCATGTTTGTGTGTAGTCACACATGTATGTATATGCACATATGTGAGGTTGCCAGAGATAGACATCAGACTTCTACCTCAATCACTTTCTAGATTGTTATTTAAGACAAGGTTTCCTGATGAACACAGAGATCACTGATTGGCTAGACTAGCTGGAATAGGTTTGCTGGGGATTTGAACTCAGGCCCTCTCCCTTTTACAGCAATGACATTATCATTAAGCCATCTCCAAGCCCCATAAGTCTGTTTAATTTTACTCTTTTTCTCTTCTCTCTTCTCTGTATTAATTAATCATCAGTAATTTTTATTTTAACAACCATTGTGTGCTTTATTTACCTATCTTCTGTATTTTATTTCCCTTAGTGCAAATACATATAATCTTAATGCAATTTTGGGTTAATTCTTTTTTATTAATATTAGTGTATGGCCTTATGGATTCCTAGTCTTTAATTTCATATACCAGATATTAGAAGATGAAAGAGAGACAAAAATATTATCTTGGTCTGGAGAGAGGGCTAAATGGTTAAGGTGCTTGCCTGTGAAGTCTAAGGACCTAGGTTCAAATCCCCAGTACCTACATAAGCTTGATGCATGAGGTGGCATATGTTTCTGGAGTTCGTTGGCAGTGGTTAGAGGGCCTGGCATACCCATTCTCTCCACATCTTTCTCCATCTATCTATCTATCTATCTATCTATCTATCTATCTATCTATCTATCTACCTACCTACCTACCTATCTACCTATCTCAAATAAATAAATAAGATCTCAACTCAGTGAGGAACTAATAAGTAGCTTTTCAACTACTGCAAACTTCTCCATGTATCTGCTGCTTAGCTTAGGGTTACAATATGCTCTGTTCATAAGAACCAGTGAAAGATGCTGTATTTTACAATGATGCACAGTTACTATGTGTGAATTATATTTCTATCACCAAGGGAATAATGTGAATAATGTGATATTATGCAGTCATTAACAGTTTCCATTGCACCCCATTCAGGTAGATCTGACAGTTAAAATGCTTTTAATTCTTTCCCATCCCCAATAGCTTAAAGGTCCTAGATTTTGTTAAAATCTATTTTAGATTTTACCTGAAAGCTTGTCTTCTGTTAAAGAAAAGTTATTTTAAGAAGTATTATGTCAAAGCAGTTTTGTAATTTCCAACCCATAGTAACATTATCTGTTTAGAATAAGTGATGCAATTTCAAGTCATTATCATTAATTTCCCACCATAATTTTCATCTTTTGAAATGCACTTGTTTGATTTACTGTCACTTGATTGTTATATTTTTATGATTACTGTGCTGAGAAAACACAGTAGATAAAGGATTTGAATCCTTGAATGTCTAACATGTCATTCTTTTTTGACATATTAGTAGTAGCTTAAATAAAACTCTTTTTGTCTCAGCAGATAATGTTTCATTGACTGCTGAATTTTAGTATTATACATATGTGAGATATTAGTAAGATTATATTTCCAATGAAACTTCATTGCTCTTAAAGAAGCTTATGACATTTTTTGTTTGCTATTGGAATTCAAAATTTTCTCCAGGATCTTTCTAAGAAAATGACATTTTTTATTAATCCTCTCTGGGACTCAGGGAAGTTTGTCAATCTTTAGGCACACATCTTTCTTCAAATAAAGAAAATTTTCAGTATTTGTTTAAATATTAACTGTTAGATCATTTCCTTTATTTTATTTAAGAGGCTGTTTTATACATATGAAAATTCTCCTGCCTCTGCTCTCAATAACTCTTTACTACTATTTGCCATCATTTATACTGTTTCTACACAGTTTATAATTTTTTATAGATCTACCTGGTCAACTTACTTTCATCTATGATTTTTTCCCCTTTAAATATTGAAATTTAGTGTATAACTTATTTTTTGTTCGATGATTTTTCATATATTATTATGTGTGAGAGAGAAATCAAGAGATGGAGGGAGAGAATTGGCACCACAGAGCTTGCAGCCACTTCAATTGTACTCCAGAGACATACATCAGATTATATGCATGGGTGACCTTCTGTATTTGCAATACCTGTGTGTCTGGCTTACGTGGGACCTGGAGAGTCAAACATGAGTCCTCAGGCTTTGCAGGCATGTGTCTTAACTGCTGATCCATCTCCCCAGCCTTTCCATGATTTTTTTTTCTTTTTTTACTGTGTATCCTGCACAAGAGAACTAACTTTATCAGTTTTTCAAAATAGTGACTCGATACCCAATACATTCCCAAAAGTAATCAACTGTGGTGTCATTTGAGATCACATATGTTTATATAATTAAGATGTTTCAAGCTATTTTAGTCATTGCTTTATTTCGGTTTTTTTGGTTGGTTTTGTTTAGTTTTTTTCTTAGTTTTCTATTCTGCAAGTACAGGCTTTTGTAAAATTATTAGGCTCATCCGTGACCTACCCCTTCCCCATTGGCCCCTCCTTGTTGAGGTATATGGGTCGTACATTGTGGAGTTAGCCCACAGTTATTGGTATGATAAATGTCTCTGCATATCATGACCCAACATGTGGGTCTGACATTCTTTCCCCCCCCTCTTGCGCAAAATTTCCCTGAGCCATGTTGGGTTCATTTTTGGTCTGCTTCAGTGATGAGGTGTTGGGGGCTTCTGAGGCTCTGGCTCTGTGATTTGTTAGGCGTTGATTTTTGTCTGTGTTGGTCTCCTTCCCCTTTTCTGGTAATGGTTCATCAGGAAAACAGCACCCTTGCTTGTTTAGTCAATTTTCCTTAGTTTCAGCTGTGGCCCTTTTGAGGTATGATGGGGTGGCTCTCTCCTTAGGATCTGCATCTATCTGAAAAAGAGAAGCAGATTCTCCAATGGAGAATAAGTTAGCACCAGGACAAATGAGATAGCCCTTACTTTGTTTATAGAGAGTTTAATAGGTGTAGGTCCTCTTGTAGCGCATGATTGATGGTAGCTTCATATAGGAGAGTGGGCTTATGTTTGGATATGGTTCTGACTTGTTTCCCAGCTCCAGCTATGGGTCCTGTACCACTGAGGGGATCAGTTAGCCAAATCAAGAGCAGTTGGTTCCCCACCATGGCTGTGTGCCACTATTGCACTTGTGTGGGCATCACAACAGGTTATTTGCTGCTAAGTAGGTTGGGCCATATTGGTAGTTTCCCCCAGTCGCCCATATACAACCTTCTGGCACTAGACAGGCTGACTGTGTGGGGACTGACTCTCTCCTGGCTTCCAGCCATGCCATTCCATTTTATGTGTCAGCTGCATATGGTGTCTTCAGCAATAGGGTCTTACCACTAACCTTTGGTGGGTCAATAAATACTCTGACAGAAATCTGTCATTCTTTTAGGAAACCTTGCAGGTTTCTCTGATCAAAAGCTCATTGTGGATGGTAGCCCCATGCTGGTACTGGGATTTACAGGTCAGTGCCCACTAAGAAAATGAGGAAAAAGATAACTAATATACAAGAGTTAGGGGGGGGGGAGGGAGAAAGGGAGAAGGAGGGAGGGAAGATGTAGAAGATTTAGGTTAGACTTGATCCTCCCCTCTCTCTTGTCTTGTGGTTCAGGTGTTTCCTGTAAGGACCCGGTGAAGGTTCAACCTTTTGGTCTGCCTTTTAGGAAGTATAATTTCATGGTACCATTGCCATTTGGGTCTAGATTAGCGTTTTCCACCCCTTCAATGCCCTTCCCTCCCTCCCCATCCCTGCTAGTGTCTAGTCCATGAGATGCTTACTGGGTATGTAAGGTATCTTGGGTAGATTCAGGTTAGGTGCTGTAGATGAGTGAGACTATGTGTCATTTTCTTTTTTTGTGTGTGTGATTGGGTAAGTTCACTGAGAATTATCTGTTCCAGGTTCAACCAGTTTTCCTCAAATTTCTTTGTGTCATTTTTTTCTTACTGATGTATAAAATTACATTGTGTAGATATACCACATCTTAGTTATAGCTCTCTTCACTGATGACATGATTGTATATGTAAGAAACCTGAGAGACTCCATCCCAAAACTCCTGAAGGTGATTACCTCCTATAGCAAAGTAGCAGGATACAAAATCAATGCACAAAAATCAGTAGCATTTCTATATGCAAATGACAAAATACAGAGAAGGAAATAAGGAACATAGTCCCATTTTCTAAAACAACAAAATAAAAAAAAAATAAAATACCTTGGAATAATGTTCACCAAGGAAGTGAAAGATCTATAGAATGAAAACATAAAAAACAAAAAACACTCAAAAAAGAAATTGAGGAGGACTTGAGTAAATGGAAACACCTCCCATGCCCCTGGATAGGCAGAATTAACATTGTGAAGATGACAATCCTACCAAAGGCAATATACAGATTTAATGCAATTCCAATTAAAATCCCTGCAGTGTTCTTCACAAAGATAGAAAATATGATCTCATTTTTCATATGGAAAGGCAGAAGGCCTCGCATATCCAAACATGTCCTCATCAAAAGAAATACGTCTGGTGGCATCACCATACCTGATCTAAAGCTATATTACAAAGCCATACTAATAAAAACAGCATGGTACTGGAATAAAAACAGGAGTATAGACCAATGGAATAAACTTGAGGACCTGGGCTTTGGTTCAATCAACTATAGCTACTTGATATTTGACAAAGGCCTGAACAATATAGGCTAGAAAAAAGACAGCATCTTCAACAAATGGTGCTGGACAAATTGGATAACCACATGCAGGAAACTAAAACTTGCTCCACACATTTCACCATACACTACACTCAAATCCAAATGGATCAAATACCTCAATATAAGACCAGAAACTTGAATACTACTGGCAGAAAATTTAGGAAGTACTTTCCATGATATAGCAATGCAAAAAGACTTCCATGAAAATTTATGTACTTGACTTCATCTCATCTGTGATTTACATCAGTCTTACTTTCAATGTTTGCTTCCTTCTTTTTATAGAATTTTCAGGTAACCATTGCTTACGTGTGCTTTAAAGAGCAGTGACACTGAGACCATGTAAGCAAGGAGAAAGCTATGAGGTAACCAGTAAAACTGTATCTGTACCTTAGTAGCTCTTTGAACTGCTTAGGAGAGAGTAGAACCGAAGTAACTGTATCTGTTCACTGGTACCTGTTTCTCCTGATATCAGGATGCCACTTTATGGCCATATGTATATATATGTGGTTTATCACATTAGTTCAGTTTGACCTGGAATTCACTATGTAGTCTCAGGGTGGCCTTGAACTCTCAGTGATCCTCCTACCTCTGCCTCCTGAGCACTGGGATTAAAGGCACCATTACTCCCATCTGGTTAAACATTTTTTTTTTTTTCCTTAGCTGGACGTAGGTGTTCCCAAAAATAATCAGAATCCAGGTTCCGGAGGCTTTCTCTTCTTTCACATATGTACATTAAGGATGGGATGGCTTTGTAGAAATATCCTGGATTTGTTATATTATTTGCATTATGGTTTTAAGAACCTCCTTGTGGCCTTTTCAGGAGCATAAGAGATAGAAACAGCACCCTAAAATATATATCTTATAACTATATCCCAGGCTAAAACTTGCCCTGGTTTCAAGCATTAGTCACTCCAGAAATGGGTAGTAACTCAACCCATAGGAACAGTTAAATTAATGGTCCCACGTGTTCCTTATATTTCTCATTCACCACAGCAAAATACATGAAGTATGTGTCTTAAGACATTCAACATTCTTCTTTGATTCAATAATAACAGGGAGGCAAGGAATAATTTTGCTTTATCTGTTGCTCAAGATTAACCCAAATCTGCTCTATAATTTGAAAAATATCTTCCTTTCTGATATATAGCTCTTATTCACTATACTTCCCTAAATACATCAGTACTTCTGAATTTGCCTGCCAAAAAAAGAAATAGAAAATTCTTTCTCTATTTTTAAGTTGCTATGCTTGGAGGAAGGTGACTCCTCTTAAACAGCTACTGGGGGTTTTGTGACTCAAATATCAACATCTAGTTCTATTTTTAACACTGTACTAATTTTTTATTAGTTATAGACATACTCAGTATATTAACAGTGCATATTGGTACTATCCTTTCCCTCATCCTGCCCCTCTCCAAAGGGACCCTCCTTATTCAGGATGGCAGTTATCCCCATTGGAATTGTGTATAATGCATTTATGGGGACAGCTGTCACTTCTGGGGAAGAGCCAATATCTCCATGAATGTCCAAAATTTTGGCTCTAACAACCCTCCCCCCCATTCCATGAAATCCCCTGAGCCATACTGGGTTCATTTTTTAGCCTACTTCAGTGATGTGCTCTTAGGAGCCTCTGTATCTCTGGTTCAGTACTTGGTGAGTGTCCTCAGTATCTATCTCCTTTAACCTTGTTCTGATACCATGTTCACCAAGAAAGCGGAACTATTTTTCATTTCCCCAGTTCCTCCCTGGTTTTAGTTGGGGCATGGGTGAAGTGTTATGGGTCATTTCTCTCCTCAGGCCCCACTTCCATCTGAAAAAGAGAAGCAGATTCTTTAACAGAGATTGATGTAAGTGCAGGTTAGATGGAATAACATTGTTAGTTTAGAGAGAATGTAATGGGTGTAGCAGAAAGCTTCAGGTTTGCTGAGATGAACTTCCAGAATAGGCATAGTTATGGAAGAAGGGATATTTATTGAAACTTACAGACCCAGGGGAAGTTCCATAATGTCAGAAGAAGCTGGCCTGCCTTCACAGGTCCAAGCAGAGAGAGAGAAAAACACAAGTCAAAGCCACACAGCACAGGGCTCTTCAAGAAATCCAGCTAGGCACACATTGCAGATCTTTAGATTGAAATCTCAAACCCACCACCACACCTTAAGATCTGCCCTGTGACACTGCCTCCAGCCAGGTGGCTGCAGATGCAAACTACAAACTAATAAAATACTGAATATATTGGGGACCATCTATTCAAGCTATCGCAATGGGTGTAGAGCTGCTTATAGCCCAAGATTAGTAGGAGCTTGATACTGTAAAGCAAAATCAGTATCTTGATATGATTCTGACTTGTTTCTCAGGTTCAGATATGGGTTCCTTTCCACTGAGATCTGTTAGCCAATCCAAGAGCAACTGGTTACCCACCATGGTTGTATGTCTGTATTCATAATGTCTATAAATAGCCTCTCTTCCATTGAATAACTGCACTATATGGCTTAAATCCTTTCCTCAATAACTTACTTGTGAGAGACCATCACTATCATGTGTAGTTTCAGCTTGTACATTCATAATAATATACTAGATTAGATTATGTGAATATACTGAAATATATTTACCAAGTTTTTTTCATAAAGAAGCTTGGTAATCATAATGTGAATATTGAATATACTAGAACATATATACATATTTCTTGGTGTGAACTTTATTCTCATATTTTGTCAAATTGGTTAGAACAGGAATCAAGTTATATATGCCTCTCAGGCAAGTCTTTGAGGGAGATTCAGGATGAATTAACTTGTGGGGCAGACCCTCCCATCCTGCCACTGGAAGCCTGCATACAAAGGGGTTCCAGGGATAGCACTACGTGTACCTGCCATCTCTAGCTCTTCACTGGTGAGTGCATCTGTTCTGCAACTACCATCCTTGCTGACATCTGAATCCAAGTTCTTCAGCATTCCAACATGGACTGAAGACCAGTAGCTCTCCTCGAATACCCTAGTCCTTCAGCACCACACTGTGAGTGCTCAGACCCTCAACGTCATGGACCGAGCAGCTAAAGGCACTCAGCATTACAGCGTGTAGACAACAGTCATTATTGGGCTTCACAGCTATAACATGTGAGCCGATATTATAAATTCCCTTTGTGATATGTATTCATTCTACAGGTTTTATTCCTCTATTGAAGTTGGATTAATACAGTACATAACTATAAACCCTTTAGCATATCTAAAATAAGCACACATTCAGTTTTAATAAATGCTGACAAATTTCTCTAATACTTGTAAGTATCCAACTCTTACAAAAATGCATGAGAATTATATTATGTCACATATTTACAACTCTAGAACTTTTAAAAAGTACTTCCAAATTTTGAGTTTTCTGTCAGTTAAAATTTTCTTTTGATAAGTTGAATGTTATGGGCTTGAGAGATGTGTTGGTGGTTAAAAGTCTTGCGTCCAAGCTTGACAGCCCTGGTTTGTTTCTCCAGTAATCATAAAAACCCAGATGCACAAAGTGGCTCATGCACCTGGAGTTCTTCAGTGGCAGGATATCCTTGTGTGACCATTCACTCTCTCTATCTCTTTCTTTCTTTCTCTTTCTCTCATGTGCATGTGTCTCTCTCTCAAATAAATAAATAAAAATTTATTTAAAAGGTTGCTATCTTTCTTGGCCTTACTGTTATTACATGTTACAGAGAAAATTGATTGAGTGGAATAAATTAGTGCTCACTCCTGCCAAACCTTTATCTCTGGAAAATAGCAGTATACAATTCTCTTCTATATAATAATACAGAAGGAATGAGTGAATTAATGAAAAGGATCAAATATTCATTTATCTATAGATTTCTGTATTTATGTGCACCTACATATGTATATGTAAATATATCTATATTTTATATATATATTGAAATATATATAATATATACATATGTATTTAAAATTATATTTACATAATTATATATATATTATATATTATATTTAATTATATATTTAAAAATATATATGTTTTTATATATATTTAAATATATATTATATATATTCTGTTCATATATATTATTATATTATATATTATAATAAAATATATATAATAAAAATATATTATATATAAAAATATATATCATATATATATTTATATATTTACTTATATATTTAAACATATATATACTTATATTTTTTAAATATATATATATATGTATAATTTGTAATTGTCAATGTGTATAGAAAATCCATGTTCACATTTTACTTGATTTTGTTTATATTAAAAGAATGATATACTATGCCATAAGAAATATACACAAGAAAATGATTGCAAGACTTAAACAACTTATCATTAACTATTATCCTATGTAAGTACTCATTCGGTTTTTACTCTCTCATCAAGAATATCTGTATAATGTCCTCCAGGTAAGATGGTGGCTTAGGAACTGTGCTAAACCAGCCCTGGGAGGGATTTAAGCAAAACCCCAGCAAAATACACTCTTCTGAAAAGTCAAGGAGCATAGGTTATTCTTAGACACAGCGGAGAAGCCCTAGAGACCAAGAACAAGGAGAAAGGAGGAAAATGGACAGAGTCCCAATGAGGTGTTTGTGGCCCACAATCTGCATGCCCGTTCAGCACAGTCCCACCAGGTGCCAGTTGACAGCAGCAGCAGAATACAAACAACAGATTTTTCAAATCCATCAGCCTTCTTGCAAAGTTAAGAAACCCGAAGGAAAGACAGCTGAGATCAATGAAAGAGCTACTGAAAGTGCCAGCAACTCCAGAAGTCTGAACTCTCCCACCCCCACCATCAGAAACGCAAACCTCCACCACTCAGCCCCCAGTGGCAGCACAGACCGCAGAACTGATCAGAGGTACAGCTGCAGGGCACAACAAGGAGGGATCCAGATGGGCCCTCAGCATGGGTGAGATTGGAAGCCACCCCAAAAAGTAACAAGGCTGAATGACAAAAAACAAAAACAAACAAACAAAAAAGAAACAGTTACACAGACCTGCAAGAGCTAATCTCTCTTTCCTTGTCAGGGTAGGTTAAGGGGTATGTATTCTTGGTGGCTTTACTATTTTCAAAAAACCTGCATTTTAGGGTTGAATATTGTAGCATTTGGTGCTTTCATATATATAGGGTCTTTGCTTTTTGCTTCTGGCATTATTGGGGGCAGGGTCTGATCCAGATCCATGTTGACCTGGAACACAATTCAGAACAGAAATATCTACCACCCAGCTGACAAGATTAAGGGTATAGAACAATACACACCCTTAGGTATTTTGGCTTTATATAACTATCTGTTTTAGTCCCACAATTGCATACTTTCTGCTGGTTTTTATTGATTGTGTATACCACTCAGTTGAAGTTTAGAATTTGGCAGTAAATTATTCCACCCAGTCCACTAGAATACTTTTTTAGCAAGTAAACTTAACACCTAGGATTACCTCTGTGGCTTGATTAGGGGACAAGACTACACCTGGCAACTTGAACTCATATCCTGAGGGTATATAGAGGTGGATTGTCATGCTGGGAACACTGCAGATAAGTAAAAAACCCAAGCATCAAATCAATTCAGGGTGCAAAAGTCGCTACAATATAATACAAGAAACTCAAGACAATACAGTCCCACAGAAAACTATAAATCCATCAGAAATGATCACCAATGAGACTGTTTTAGATGAAATGCCTGACAAAGATTTCAGGAAAATAATGGTATCTATGCTCAAAGAAATCAGAGAAGAAATGAAGAGAATCAAAAGAGAAAACAAATGAATTAAAGAAGAAAACAAACTTCTGAAACAGAACACAGGAAACAAGCTTAATGAAATAAAGAGGTCATTACAAGACATTACAAGACTGAAGAAAAAGCAGGCTGAAATCCTGGGTCTGAAGAATACCCTCAATGAAATAAAAATCTGTTACAAGTCTCTCCAGTAGAATGGATGAAGGAGAGAACAGAATATGTAAACTAGAAGACCAGGTGACAGATCTAATAGCAATGAGAAAGACAAGCTAATACCAAGGTATGAATGGGAATTTCAAGATATCCAGGACACTATTAAAAGATCAAACATAAGAATTTAGGGTATAACAGGAGAAGAATTTCAACCCAGAGGCTTATTAGGTATTTTCAATAAAATCATAGAAGAAAAAATTCCCCAAATTGGGAAAGAAATACCAATGCACATACAAGAAGCTTTTGGAACACCAAAAGGACAAAACCTGGAAAGAACCTCTCCTCACCATGTTATAATTAAACTACTTAACACAAAAACTAAAGAAAATATATTGAAAACAGTTAGAGAGAAATACCAAATCACCTACAAAGGCAAGCACATCAGGATTATAGGAGATTACTGAACATAAACTTTAAAAGCCAGAAGGCTTGGAATGATATATTCCAAATTCTGAAAAATAAAAACTGTCAACCAAGATTATTTTATTCTGCAAAGCTCTCTATACAAACTGATGGAAAAATAAGCACATTCCTCAACAAAAACCGGCTAAAGGAATTTAGGACAACTAAACCAACTCTACAGAAAATACTTGAAGAAATTCTTAATGCTGAAGAGAAAGCAAATACACACAGGAGGAAATAGGAAAAAAAATAAAGCACACTCAAATAGTAGTTAAAAACAAATGAGTAAAGGGAAGACAGGAAACCCTACAAAATAGGAAGAATGGCAACAATAAATGCAAAACTTATAAATGGCCTCCATGTACCATTCAAAAGACACAGGCTTGCAGACGGGATTAAAAGGCAGAATCCTGCCATTTGTTGCCTCCAGGAAACTCATCTCAATAAAAGATAGACAGATAGACACCGTCTTAGAGTGAAAGGATGGAAAATGGTATTTCAAGCAAACAGGCCTAGAAAAATAGCAGGGGTTGCTATCCCAATATCTGACAGGATAGACTTCAAACCAACACTAGTGAGGAACAATAAAAAAGGTCATCTTATACTGATGAAAGGAACACTCCAGCAGGAGGACATTACAACCCTAAACATATATGCACCTAACATGGAGGCTCCCATTTTCATCAAGCAAACACTATTAGACTTAAGGTCACAGATAACATCAAAAACAATTGTAGTGGGAGACTTCAATACCTCACTCTCATCAATTGATAGGTCATCCCAGGGGGGGAAAAAAATAGAAAGACATCTGTATTAAATGATGTCATGGAGCAAATGGACCTAACAGATATCTACAGAACATTCTACCCAAATATTGCAGAATATACATTTTTCTCAGCAGCACATTGGACATTCTCTAGAATTGACCATCTATTAGGACACAAAGCAAATATCCACAAATATAGGAAAATTGAAATAATCTCTTGCACTTTATATGACCACAATAGGGTTAAACTGTAAATCAACAACAAGAAAAGCTACAGAGGATATAGAAATTCATGAAGACTAAACCGTATACTATATAATGGTCAATGGGTCATTGAAGAAATCAAAAAGAAATTCAATAAATTCATAGAACCAAATCATGAGGATAATACAGCATACCAAAACCTTTGTGACACAATCAAGGCAGTCTTATGAGGGAAATTTATAGCTCTAAGTGCCTATATTTAGAAATTAGAGAGTTCCCACATAAACAATTTAATGCACCACCTTAAGGCCTTGGATAAGGAACAAGGGAAACCAAAAATCAGTAGAGGAGAAGTAATCATAAATATTAGGGCAGAAATTAATGAGATAGAAACAAAAAAAAATCCAATGGATCAATGAAACAAAGAGTTGGTCCATTGAAAGGATAAACAGGATTGATAAGCCTGTAGCAAATTTGATCAAAAGAAAGAAGAGACAAAAATTAATAAAATTAGAGATGAAAAAGGCACCATTACTACAGATAACAAAGAAATTCAGACAATTATAAGGACATACTTTAGGAATATATATGCCTCGAAGTTTAAAAATCTGAAAAAAAATGGTTTCCTTGATTCATATGACCTATCAAAAGTAAATCAAGATGAGATAAGCCATTTAAATAGACCTATATCAGGTACAGAGATCCAAGCAGTCATAAAAAGTCTACCAACAAAAAAAGTCCAGGCCCAGATGTATTCACTGATGAATTTTACTACACCTTCATGGAACAACTAACACCAATACTTTTCAAACTTTTCCATAAAATAGAAAAAGAAGGAATTCTACTGAACGACTTCTATAAAGCCAGCATCACCCTCATACCAAAACCAGGCATGGACAAAACAAAAAAAGAAAATTACAGACCAAACTCCTTCATGAACCTAGATGCAAAAATTCTGAACAAAATATTGGCAAACAAAATACAAGAATACATCAAAAAGGTTATTTACCCTGACCAATTTGGCTTTATCACAGGGCTGCATAGATGGTTCACTATATGCAAATCAATAAATGTAACACATCATAAATGGTCTGAAGGACAAAAACAACATAATCATCTCAATAGATGCAGAAAAGGTACTTGAAAAAAATCCAACATCTTTTCATGATAAAAAAGAAGCTGGGAATAGAAGAAACATATCTCAACATAATAAAAGCTATTTATGACAAACCTACAGCCAACATAATACTAAATGATGAAAAATTTGTAACTTTTCCACTAAATTCAGGAAAAAAAACAAGGGTGACCACTGTCCCCACTTTTATTTAATATAGTACTGGAAGACTTAGCTACAGCAAAAATGCAAGAAGCCAGACAGGATAGAATTGTGACCAGCATGCCTCCTCAATTGCAGCTGTTGTCTAGCATATATTTGAGTTACGAGCTCTCTCTTGAAGACTTTGATGGCAAGGACTGTCTCCTGGACATCTAACATTTCAACTCATGTTTCTCAGTTAAAAGCTGAAGCAATTTCACTGTGACACTGAACTTTCTGGTTCATTTCTTGGTCTAAAACTATATTAGAGATGCCCAAGTAAAATTAAATAAATCATAACTTGTTTTACAGGCCTGAGATTTTTTTAATGATATCTATTTATGTAGAAATTGTGCAAGAGATCTTTATTCAAAAATTTAAGCTGCTTTTCCTTCTTTTTTTTCAGCCAGAATATGACATAGATAATAGGCTTCATATTGATTTAATTTGCCATGTAGTTCAGGAGACTTCTGGCTTCAGGTAAGGATTGGTTCAAACTCAGGAGAAGTGGTCTGGACCAGTGGCCCTCCCTAGTACATGGTTGTATCTTTTCAGAGTTAGTATGATTTTTAGCTGGTAATTTACTAAGATTGGCAAAGAATACTTCAGGCCTCATCTTTACATGTGGTGGAAGCCTATTCCAGTACCTTCTTTAGGAACTGAAGATAGGTAGCTTTCTTGTCTAAGTTATAGCAAATCTCCCTTGTGGTATTGCATTTTGAGCTTATAGTCTGAAGCCTCTGGGAAACACACCCTTCTCTCTCTTAGTTAAACTTGGAGGCCAGGGACTGAAAAAAAGATTGAACTGTCAATAGGAATCATTAATATCAGTAATGAGAGAGGATATTCCCACATGCAAGGGAAGAGCCAGTACCAGTCTATCTCAACATCTTGCTTACATTTTAGACATTTATGTAACTTTCAGCATTTTACATAGTGAAATGAATTTGTAAAAAATAACTCAGTGAATGCTATTGTAGAGGGTTGTCCTTCACAAATACAAGTCAATGCCATCTTTTTTTTTTTTTTTTTTCCAAAACAAGCTGTTGTTGCTAGCAAGAGACCATTAAGACTGAGCCTATTGACCTTCTCTCACAGAAGTAGGGTGAGAAGAGTCAACAGACCTTGGCTTGTGAGCTCAGCCACTCAAGCCTGCACCTTCTAAGCAATTGTGTGTGACTCTACCCTAACTGCCTATACTGTCATGATCTCTGAGGAACTGCAGCATACAGTGTGGAGAAGAGTAACTGATGTGGAGACTCATTCTGTGGGGTTATGGGAGTTAGGTGTCCACCATAACTGAATGTATGGCCCAAGCTGATGTAAATTTGGGAGGTGTTTCCTTGCTGGAGGAGCTGTGTTGTTGAGGCTAGCTTTAGGGATACTATACCTAGTTCTTTGCTACAATTGGGCTGCATCTTCTTATGCTGTTTACCCTCTGTTGTAGTAAGGAGGCAATCATCTTTCTATCATCTTTCTTCTGCCATCATAGAGCTTCCTCTTGAGACTGTAAGCCAAAATAAACAACTTTCCTCCAGTCGGCTACTTTTGGTTGATTGTTCTCTGCCAGCAATGAGAAGGAATTATACTACATACTCTTATCAGTAACTATTCACCCATCCTGTATAAATAAAGTAAGGTCACTTAATTCATTGATTCACCAAGTTGGACTTTGGCAGGGTAGTGATATTGTCTCTCATTTGTTGCATATCTTGGACAAGAAGACGACAGCCTCTGAGCCTCCCCCAGGGAAACATTCATGCAACAAATGTGCTTCTAGATTCCTGGATAGAGTTTACATTTTGTATCCACTATTAATTTTAAAACATATCTAAAATAAATTAAAATCTCACATAGCAAAGTGCCAGGAATAGCAATATTTCAAAATAAATATCCATATGTCCATGTCTGGAATGACTGTCATGTTGGTACTCAAATACAGGGTTGTTTCTTGTGAATATCTTAAGAATTTTAACTTCCCAACCAAGTGTGTATCTGCGTGTGTGTGTGTGTGTGTGTGTGTGTGTGTGTGTGTACAGATATACCTACACATTATAAAAATATATCTTCTGTCTCTCTTTAGATTCTGACAAAGATTATAGAAATAGTAATAACATAAATACTAACTTCTCATTAAATGCTTCTTTAAACTATTGATCAGAGGGGGGTGGGCAACAGCAGGAATAAAAACCTTAAAACAACAGCATTGATGTGAATCTATTGTTTTCTGGATCTTGTGGTATACACTTAGATATGCAAATTTATTTTCATTATCATGTAGCTTCATACCAGCTCTTTCAATGTTGCAATCAACTTAAGCTTGTTTAAGTAAATGCCATTCAATAGGTTTTTAAAAATTGTACAGGGCTGGAGAGATGGCTTAGCGGTTAAGCGCTTGCCTGTGAAGCCTAAGGACCCCGGTTTGAGGCTCGGTTCCCCAGGTCCCACGTTAGCCAGATGCACAAGGGGGCGCACGCGTCTGGAGTTCGTTTGCAGAGGCTGGAAGCCCTGGCACGCCCATTCTCTCTCTCCCTCTATCTGTCTTTCTCTGTGTGTCTCTCGCTCTCAAATAAATAAATAAAAAAATTTAAAAAAAAAATTGTACAAAGTTTCTACATAATAGAGAAAAAGAAAAAAAAGGTAAAAAGTCTTTAGAAAGCCAATGATCTTTATTGACTTAACAGCATAATTTCTAATGTGAGCCCGATTAGATAACTCTCAGTGGTTGTTGCCTTATTGCTAAGTGACTATTTAATATATGGGTATGTAAATTGCTTGGAATTCATTTTTCTAGGCTTCACAAATTCAATTTAAAGTAGCAGGTTGGTCTCATGTCTGTTCCATGTGTGTTTAATTCTTTGGGAGCCATGGAGTGAACTCAAAAAGGATAAGCTGAAGGATTCAAGGCCTCCTGACATGTGTAATGTCAAAGGTCTGTTTCTTAAAGACAATCTGCTACATCTTAACTAGCAACCAAGCCAAAGCTGCACAGGAAGTGAATACCTCCCATTACGACTCTCTTGCTCCCACCAAAATGCTCTCATTGCTTCTAGCACAGTTGCCAGTTTAACCACTGTAAAGTCTAAAGAAGAAAGAGCTCGCCCCAGTGCTGAAAGCAAGGATGTGTACAGTGAAAGCTCCTTCACTGGGTTAGCAGCAACGATCATTGAACAACATGGAACATTTTGTAGTATGGCTTATGGAAAACAGACAGACAAGTGGGACAAAGTGTTTGCAAAAGAGAGATTTTAAAAATGAGGAATGCTTTGACATAACCCTGGCAAAAGAACATGTCTGCCTCTAATCTGCTACAGTGGATCACTTGGAAATAAACTGGAATAAAATGAAAACGTATGTTAAGTTGAACTGTCTTGGTAGTGGTTTGATAAAAGGGTCAGAAGATCATTGAGCTTATTTTTATTATGTAAGACTGAAGAAAACACAGCTGTCTGAATCCCTGAGTAGAAACAAAGCAGCCCTCCAGATAACACTAAGGTGATAATGTGATACTAGACAGGAAAAGAAAACAAAACAAAACAAAACAAAAACCCTTAAGTGACAATGCGCTACGAGACAGTAGAACGCTTATATAGTTCAGGGGCTCAGAGGTACATTTCTACTTTTGGACATGCCTGATATTAGTAAATTATGTCATAGTTCTGGTAACTCCATGAGCACTGTGGAATATTGCATTCCAGAATAACACATTCTGGGCTATTCATTTCTAAGCTTCCCATCACTATGACACATAGTATAAAATGAGATAATTACTTTATATGGAGCAAGGATTTATTTGGCTTAAAAATTTTGGAGTGACTCTTTTATCTAAGACTGTAATGAGGCAAGTCATGAAATAAGTATGTGTCTTATAAAAGAAAACATCCATTTACTGGATAAGGAGCAAAAGAAACTGAGGGTCTAGAGAGCTGTCTCAGCAGTTAAGGAATTTGCCTTCAAAGCCTAATGATCCTAGTTCAGTTCCCCAGTACCCTCATAAAGCCATATGCCCAAAGTGACACATACATCTGGAGATTGTTTGAGTGTCTGGGGACCCTGAAACAACCTTTCTGCCTATCTATCTCTCTTCTCTCCATTTCTCTCTGCTTGAAAATAAGTAAAAAATATTTTAGAAAGAGAGTGAGGAGTAAACTAAGATCCCACAGTCCCCATCAAGGGCACACGGTAATGATATAGGATCACTCAAGATGCTCCACTCACTCATAAGGTTTCTACAACCTCCTATATACAAACCACCCTGAGGACCAAAGCTTTTAACACATGGGATGTTGGTAGATCATAAGATCAGAAAGGATTTAAAAGTACCTATAGAACTAATGTATGTTTCCTGGTTATCCTAAATATGTACAGGCGAGTAAGTCGGCCACTTATTTCTTAGTTCTGTCACCTCAGTGATCCTGAGCAGGCAGGCACAAGGCTGATACTAGAGATCAACATGAAATCGACCATGTTTCCAGTTTCCTGTTCTAATTCAGTTTGCAAATCCAAATCCCAGTAATTTAAAGAAAAGCCAGGACCATCTGGATGGAGCCTGAAATGCAAACTTATTATAATTCTCTTCACTCCATGCTTTATCATGTTGGCCAAGTATACAGTTTAAATCTAATTTCTCTTATATTCTCTCTCTGTTTGTGTCAGTGGTAAGGGGTCCACGTATAACAGCATACACTTTGATGTCAGAGAACAAGTTCAGGTGTCATTTCTCAACGTCCACATTGTTTGAGGCAGGGCATTTTTGCTGTTCCCCACTGTACTCACCAGGATAGCTAGCTGGTGACCTTGTGATTCTCCTCCTTTCCATGTCCTCACTATAGCCATGGTCATGCTGGTATCACAGACACACTACTTCATCCAACTGTCTTGTGCAAGGGTTCTTGGGATCCAACTTCTAGTACTTGTGCTTACACAACTACTGAACCACTCCTTTTGAACTAAATGTCTATATATATTTTTTAAAACACATGATGAGCTAATATTCTACAAGATACAACCGCCAACACAAGGGGAGGGGTGGAAAAGCTTAATTTTAAAACCATGGTCTCTATATATTAAATCCCAAAACCACAATTGGGATGTCACCCACTGTGACCTGTCAGCCAGGTAGAACTTTGAAATCCACCAAACAATGAGGTCCATTGGCAAAACACTTGTTTACCTGTCTGAGCTAAAAATAATAATAGTAATAATAATAATAATAATAAGACCCTATTTCAGAAGACATCACAAGCTGAAGTCATAGGACATGGGAATACTATAATAAAATGGAAAGAAAAGCTAGCTCCCTCCTGGCTTGTTCTCATGGTGGTGAAGAGCCCTATGGGAACCATTGAGTCTCCCACTACTGGGGAAAATAGTGAATCAAAAACAGTATTGCATCCTTGGAGGGATTTCAGAAATTAGTGCCACTATAAGGGACTTGAAGGATGCAGGGGTGGTGGTTCTCACCACATCTCCCTTTAACTCTCCTATTTGGCCTGTTTAGAAGACAGGTCGACCGTGGAGAATGAGAGTGGATTATTGGAAACTTAATCAGGTGGTGACTCCAATTGCAGCTGCTGTACCAGATGTGGTTTCTTTACTTGAGCAGATTAACACGTCTCCTGGTACCTGGTATGCAGCTATTGATCTTGTGAATGCTTTCTTCTCCATACCTGTCCATAAGGACACCCAGAAGCAATTTGCCTTCACCTGGCAAGGTCAGCAGTACACATTTACTGTTTTACCTCAAGGTTATATTAACTCTCCAGCCCTGTGTCATAGCTTAGCTCACAGGGACCTTGATCGCCTGTCCCTTCCACAGGGTGTCATGTTGGTCCATTATATTGATGACATAATGCTAATTGGATCAAATGAGCAGGAGGTGGCAACCACTCTGGTACAGCATATGCACATCAGGGGGTGGGAAATAAATCCATCCAAAATTCACGGACCTTCCACCTTAGTGAAATTTCTAGTTTAGTGGTGTGGGGCAGGCAGGGACATTACTTCTAAGGTGAAGGATAAGTTGTTGCACGTGGCCCTTCCTACCACTATGAAAGAATCACAATGTTTAATGGGCCTATTTGGATTTTGGAGACAGCACGTTCCTCACCTGGGTGTCTTACTCCACCCCATATACCAAGTGACTCAGAAAGCTAGTAGTTTTCACAGGGTCACAGAACATGAAAGGGCTTTTCAACAGTCCCAGGCTTCTGTGCAGGCTTCTCTACCCCTTAGGCTATATGATCCAGCAGCTCTGACTTGAGTTGAGGTGTCAGTGGCAGATAGGGATGCTGTTTGGAGCCTTTGGCAGGCCCCCACAGGTGAATCACAGTGGAGGCCGTAGAGATTTTGGACTAAGGCTTTGCCATCATCTGCAGACAATTCTTCTCCATTTGAGAGTCAGCTCTTGCCTGCAATTGGGCCTTAGTGGAAACTGAACATTTGACAATAGGCCATCAAGTTACTATGCGACCTGAGCTGCCCATTATGGGCGGGGTGTTATCTGACCCACCAGGCCATAAAGTTAGACATGCACAACACCAATCCATCATTAAGTGGAAGTGGTATATACATGATCGGGCTTGAGAAGGCCCTGAGGTATGAGGAAGTTGCCCAAATGCCTATGATTTCTGCTTCTGTTATAATGCCTTCTGTTCCCAAGCATGCACATATGGCATCATGGGGTGTGCCCTATGATCAATTGGCTGAAGAGGAGAGGGCAAGGGCATGGTTTCCAGATGGTTCAGCATGTTATGCAGGCACCTCCCGGAAGTGGACAGCTGCAGCATTACAGCCTCTTTCTGGAACAACTCTGAAGGACTGTGGTGAAGGGAAGTCTTTACAATGGGCAGAACTTAGGGCAGTGCACATGATAAAAAGGCCAGGTGTGCATTTATACACTGATTCAAGGGCTGTGGCCAATGATTTTGCTGGATTGTCTAGGACTTGGAAAGAGTACAATTGGAAAATTGGTGAGGACATTTGGGGAAGGTGTATATACATAGAACTCTCTGAATAAGCAATGGATATAAAGATACTGTGTCCCATGTTAATGTTCATCAGAAGGTGACCTCATCAGAGGATGACTTTAATAATCAAGTAGATAAGCTGACCTGTTCTGTGGATAGTGGTCAACCACTTTCCTCAGCCACCCCTGTCATTGCCCAACAGGCCCATGAACAAAGTGGCCATGGTGGCAGAGATGCAGGCTATGCATGGGCTCAACAACATGGACTTCTTGAACATGAAGTTGTACAAAGCCTGATGCTGAAAGTGATTGTCATTATCCCTGGCTCATTAGAATGAAAATAAGCACTGGTTGGTAGGATTGTTTTTGTGGAGAAAGATGTTATAGATGAGATGTCACATAGGAATCATCTGAATCTAGTGCCATTGGACAAAATAATAAATTAGAAACATGATTCTAACCTAAACTAGAAGAAGAAAAAATACAATGCACACTCAAAAATTAAAGAATTTTGGGCTGGAGAGATGGCTTAGCGGTTAAGCGCTTGCCTGTGAAGCCTAAGGACCCCAGTTCGAGGCTCGGTTCCCCAGGTCCCACGTTAGCCAGATGCACAAGGGGGCGCATGCGTCTGGAGTTCGTTTACAGTGGCTGGAAGCCCTGGCGCGCCCATTCTCTCTCTCTCCCTCCATCTGTCTTTCTCTCTGTGTCTGTCGCTCTCAAATAAATAAATTAAAAAAAAATGAACAAAAATTAAAGAATTTTAATCCCAATATTTGGGATGCAAAAGTAGGAAGATCACTGTGAGTTTGTGGCCATTCTGGTCATACAGAGTGAGATTCAGGTCAGCCTGGGCTAGAGTGAGACACTACTTTGGAAAAAAAGAATTATAGCACTTCCCTCACAAAATATCATTCCTATAATTTTTTGAAGTTATTTATATGACTTCTAGAAATATAAGCATGGATGTTAGTACTTCTGTGAACATAAGTGGTTCCATTGGCATACCTGGTATTTGTAACCACCTCCTTCTACAAATCATTCTTGTATTTCCCCCACGCTCAGCCAGCACCTTGGCAGGCCTTGGTTCTTTACCTGAAGGGGTGACCCATGTCTTCATTCCTGAAAGATATGTGCCATGTACTACACTGTTTTGACTGGATTGTTGTAGTATCCTATTGACCTTAATTACAAGATATGTTAATACCAAGAGACTCCATAATGAACCTTCACCACTCCAGACATTGTCTTCCTTGTCTCCCCTGTGGAGGAGCAGTTCAATTTCACCCTCCTTCAATCACTGCTGCTAGCACTGTAACTCCTTTCTTAGCCTGGTGACTCAGGGCATCAGGAACCCAAAGTGACAATAAGAAGTGTTAGGTTCCAGTTTAATGAAAACTTTTGTATGCCTCCTGTTAGGAGCAACTCCTCATCTGGAATCAAAATTATAGGCCGGCAGAGCATAAGATCGTGGGAATAGGAAGCCAAAATTTAGGCATTTGGTCACTGACTCTTGATTGCTGAACTCATGAATCTTGGCTGTAGGAGAAACAGTGTCATATGTTGGATGCTTTTTTGAGGTATGAAGCTTTCTGAGGAACACTGTCCCAGCCCTCAAGGCTATTGTCACCAAGTGTGGACTGCAACGATTTCTTTAAAAACTAATTTTACTTATTTATTAACTAATTTGTTACTTATTTGAGACATAAACAGTATGGTTGTTCCAGTGCCTGTTATGATGAGAGAATACTCAGGCCATTGGTCATAGTGACTATAAGTATGCCAGAACATTCTCCAGTCCCCACGTATGTAGAAGCCCTGTAATTCCAGCCTAAAAATAGGTACGATAAACCACTGATGACAGTTCTTTTATTAGTTGTTGTTGTTCTTGTTTTTTTGAGGTACGGTGACACTCTAGCCCAGGCTAACCTGGAATTAGCTATGCAGTCCCAGGGTGCCTTCAAACTCACAGCAATTTTCCTACCTCTGCCTCCTGAATGCTGGGATTTAAGGCATGCACCACCATGCCCAGCCTGAAATTCTTAATAACAACAAAAAGAGTTGCTAATATGCTATCCTGTTAATGACCTCACCTACAATATTGAACTTTATGAAAGAAAGAAACAGATCTATAAATATGAGTAGTTGATATTATCATAGGTTGGTTGTCCTGCTCAAATAAGGTATCAATCTAAGTCTTAGTATAATTTGGGTGCAGAAGTGAAGGATGCACTTAAAATTGCTTATGATTAGATTGAAGGTTAAATTAATGCCTATAAAGCTACTTAAAATAAGTGCTTGGTGCTGGAGAGGTGGTTTAGTGATTAAAGTGCTTACTTGTGAAGCCTAAGGACCCATGTTCCACTCTCTAGGTCCCATGTAAGCCAGACACACAAGGTTACAGAAATGCATAAGGTAGTACATGAGCACAAAGTGGCACTCACATCAGGAGTTCCATTGCAGTGACTGTAGACCCTGAAGCACCAAGTCTTTCTCTCTTTCTTGCCCCTCCCTCCCTCACCCCTCATAAAGGCATGTGCCACCATGCCTAGCAAAAAGAAAAGAAAAATGCTTGCTCTATAATAGATCTTCAGAATACTTTGTCCCTGTATGCAGCTAACCACCTATGTGTTTTCAGGTAGCTGCCACTGCTGTTAGAGTTGTGCTATATTTGCCTCATTGAAGAACAGTTACATAGTATAAATGAAAGGAAACAAATATTTTGTAGGAATCAAGTAGTTACTATTGAAAATCAAATATTTTGCAGTTCACTTTAACAAATTCATGCATTATTTTTCCTTATTATGATTTGTGTCTCAGCACACATTTTAAAATACAATGGATAATACACACACACACACACACACACACACACACAGAACTTACTTAACCACACTCAAATATCTTATTCTTTCTCTTCCTAAGAAGTCAATATAAAATTATGTAAAAGACAATGTGGTCATACTTTACAGGAATAACATGATTACAACAAATTATAATATTTTTGAGAACATTCTTTTAAATAACCCACAGATGCTTTAAAGGAGAATTAAATGTCTGGGCAACGACATTCTTTGGACTTCCTGAGTTCCCGCTTTGCTTTCTTCTGTGCATGGTTCATAATTAACCTTGAACATACAGATAATGTGAAACTTTTACCCAATTCATGGTTTTTTTTTTCTATTTTTATTTTTTTTTTAATTTTAAAGAAAGAGAGAAAGAGAGTGAGAGAGAGAAGGAGAGAGAATTGGAATGCCAGGGCCTCAGCCACTGCAATGGAACTCCAGATGCTTGTGCCACTTAGCGGACATGTGCAACCTTGCCATTGCCTAAAACTTTGTGCATCTGCCTAACCTGGGAACTGAAGAGTAGAACATGGCTCCTTAGGCTTCCCAGGTAAGTGCCTTAACAGCTAAGCCAGCTCTTCAGTCCCAATTCATGTTTTTATAGAGGGTGAAACTTGGATAACACTCCTTATTAAGCACTTAGAATGATTATTCATCTAAATTCACATGCAAACTTCATTAATAGATACATTATTTTAATTAAACTAGATAAATAACTTAATTTTTAAATAATTATATTTGGTTGGAAAATGTATTATTTGTCCTTATAATCCTTGTATAAATTGTACTACATTCATAAATATAAAGAATAATTTTTGAGTGCAAAATAGAGCAACTGTTTATCCTCATGCAGTCTGAAATATACTATGTATTTAGTGTTAAATTAGAAGCCATGACTTCTTATATTAAATTTAGATAAATATAACTTCATAAGCATCATACTTTGTTAACATCACTTTTCATAAATATATTATTTTTATGTCTTCATAAACCTATTTAACTCCATTGATGTAAGTACACACACTTTTGTGAGAATCTTACCAATATTGTGGATCAAAACAAATCATTATCAAATATTAAAATATTTCTTATTGATAGAAAATTTCAATTGTCTTTCATTATCATTAGGAAATTTGTTCTTAGACCCCATGGGGGAAAAAAAATCTATGAATCCTTATTATAAAATCCTTATGTAAAAGTGCATAATATTTTCATATAACCTGTATTCTTACTTAGTTATATTTTTGATCATTTCTTAGTAACTTAAAATTCCAAATACAGGACTAGGGAGATGGTTTAATGGTTAAGGTGCTGCCTATAAAGCCTAAGGAAGCAGGATTGATTTCCCAAGATCCATCTAAGCCAGACACACAAGGAGGCACATGCATCTGGAGTTTGTTTGTCCTTACTAGAAGCTCTGAAGCTCTGGCATTCCCATAATCTCTCTCTATCTGCCTCTCTCCATGTATCAACCCCCCCTTTCTCTCTCTCTCTCTCTCTCTGTCTCTCTCTCTCTCTCTCTCACACACACACACACACAGACACACACACACACATAGATAAATAAAAAGTTAAAAATACCAAATATAATTTAAATGTTACATAAATGTTGCATTATTAACAGAATAGCAGAAAGTATCTATGCATGTTTAATATAAACAATTATTTAAAATAGTCTTCATTTATTGTGGGTTAAATCTGGGAATGGGGAAGCCATCAAACACATGGGTGGGCTAGAAGATGACTTAGCAGTTAAGGTGTTTGCCTGCAAAGCCAAATGATGCTGATTCAATTCTCTAGGACCCATATCAGCCAGATGCACAAGGTGGCTCATGTGTCTGGAGTTCCTTTGCAGTGGGTGGAGGCCCCTGCATGCCCATTCCCTCTCTCTCACTCTCATAAATAAAATCTTTAAATTTTTTTAAAAAATACATGGGTGATGTTGTACTTCTGGAATTATACTCTAGGATGAAATTCTTTAGAAAAATAATAACACAAGAAACAAATTTCCATTATTTTTAAACCTTGATAAAGCAGAATTATAAGCATTTATTCTGTATCTAATTAAGGAGGACAAGGATTCCACAGCTCTTGTGTTACAATGGGCCAGGATTAATCACAGGGAGCAACAATTCCATGAGCACAGATTCTGTTCCAGGCTGGTGCTTTAGCCCAAGGCCATCACATATGGCTGCATAGCTTGTCACAGCTCACAGTAACCTGGCTGATAGAACCAGCCATGCTTGACATTTAGTCCAAGCCCTGAGCATTCATCTACTCCAAGCAAGCACTGCTGAAATCAGTCCAAGGAGCTGTATGTACCAGTAGTGAAAGGCAAAATTCAGCTCCTTCTTAAATTCAAAACAATTTCATTTGGTTTATGGCAGGACAAATCAGTGTGTAAAGATTTGTTTCTTTCTTTTTTTTTTCACAGTGCTAAGTACTGGCAGAATAGCCTACCTAGTAATTTCATCCTAAAGAATCCTTTTGACATTTAACCAGTGAGTTACATTCTTGACCCATTCCAATTAAGATATGGATAGATTTATGGTGATGAAAATGCAAAACAAAAGCATGTGGCCCCTGCTGATATAATTTTCTATTTGACTTTATACCTTGGCTCCTATAAATGAAGACTCATTTACTTTTTTAAGGCCTTCTTAGTATCTAATCATAAATTCAAACCTGTTCTTTGGAAAATAAACAAATTTTTTTGTTTCTTTTTTTCAAATGGAAAAGCTCCTTAGCCACAAATGACTTGCTGGTAACTTTGGCTCCTGGACTTCTGTTGGTTACTGCACACAGAGATCCTGTAGTACTTCTCTTGATTTTGGCGCACAGAAAGCCTGTAGTACTTCCTTCTTTTAAAGCCTTGACTTCTATAGTGCAATGGAGATATGATAATTCTTTCATTGTCAATTGAAACTCAAATCCATAGTTCAACACTTGCTCTTCCAACTCAAAGGCTACCACCCAAATGATTTCTAAAGAATGCCTTATGTCCTTCATAATGCTTGAAAACAACAAAGGAAACAGTTGAAATCATATGTTGCCAAAACTTCCAGAAAAAATAGAAATGTTATATTAGAATTCATTCTGGGTGATGGAAAGACTGTGAGGGCAAATGTGATCAGAACATTTTTATTTTATAAAATTAATGAGATAACCAACAAATTTAAGTTTTGTCAACTGTGGATGAGAATGAGGTTTTTGCTCTGTTGTTTTCCCTAAAAGGATAGAGAAAGTGTCATGCCAATAGGTTTTATATATGTACAGGAAGAGGGCTTTTATAAATTAATTATGTACACAGTGTATATAGATCTGTGTTGGTACCATCGCTAGCCTCCTCTCTGTCTGCCCCCTTCTGAAGGGACACTCTCCTTGGGGAATGTGAGCAGTGCATTGTGGGGTTAGCCATCAGTTATGGGGAGGAGGCAGTGTCTCTGCATAATGTCCCAACATGTGGCTCTAACAATCTTTCCATCCTTTCTGTAAATTTCCATGATCCTTGTTGGGTTTGTTTTAGGTCTACTTTAGTGATGTGGTCTTGGGAGCCTCTGTGTCTCTGGATCTCTGGTTTGGTAGGAGCTGAGTGTTCTCTGTGTCTATCTACTTCACCCTTCTGCTGCTACCAAGTTCACCAAGAAAGTAGCACCCTTGCTCATTTCCCAAATCATTCTATGGTTTCAGCTGGGAGAGTTTTAAAAATTTGAAATATTGTTGTCAGATTAATACAAAGGCGTGGGTTTTCTAAGGCATATGCCCAGGAGTAGAATAGCTGGACCAAATGATATATCTACTTTTATCACTTTTTAGGATTAACCATACAGATTTTCAGAGTGGTTTCACAGGTTTGCACTCCCACCAGCAGTGGGTTAGAGTTCCTTTTCCTCCATAGTCATGTCAGTATTTGTTATCATTCATTTGTTCCCTTTTCTTTTAGTTTTTATTAAGTAGAAACTTTGTATGGATACATTCTATGTTGGTACCACCATTTTCCTCCTCCCTTTTCCCATTCCACTCAGGGTCCTCCTGAATGGGATTGCTGGTATTCACACAGAGTTGTCCATTACGAGTTGTGAGAGCCTAGTCAGTCACTGTGGCGGCAGGGGACAATGCCTCTGGGTACTCCCTCCCACCCCGTGGTTGTTACATGCTTTCTGCCCTCTCTTTCACAAAATTACCTGAGCCTTGGTGGGTGAGTTTTAAGTCTACTTTATCATTGAGCTGTCAGTCCATCACCCTAGTCCAGGTTGTCACACTTGTCATGGAAGCAGTCCTTTTGCTCATTTTGCCAATTCCTTGTGATTACCCCCTTGGCCTCAGCTACTGTCCAGGGGTGGTTCTGCCCACGAGAGGCCAGCTGTCTATTCTTGTCTTGTTGATAGGTTTTGGTTGTCCTCAGTTCTTGCTGCTTTCTGAACAAGAGAGAAAATTAAAAAAAAAAATAGATTATCCATTGTATAGTGAGTTCAGGATAGATTAATAGGAATAAAAGTCATTAATTTAGAGATGTTTTGATGGGTGTAGCCTCACATTTGGCCAATACTAGTGGGATCTTCTCACTGGAGTCCACAACCTTCATCTGCATAGGATACTAATCTGGTAGGTTACAACCAATTTCTCTTACTGGGAGTTACATGTAAGGACCAACAATTTTAGGATCAGGCTTTCCCATACCCTCTTTAGGGCCCTTCTTACCAGATGGTCTCCTTATGGCCCTAGTGAGGGTTATATCTTTTAGTCCACAATCCAGGAGAAAAATTTCTGCGATACCAACTCATTTTGGATTTGGTTTTATGTATATTTTCCCCCTTCCTACCTTTACCTTCACCACAAAAACTTCCATCCTTCTTATCTATTCCTTGAGCTGCTTGTCAGGTATGGCTGAAACTCAAGCCATTCCAGTTTAGGAACCACAGATGAGGGAGAAAATGTGGCTTTTGTCTTTCTGTGCTTGTGTGACTTTGCTTAGTATGATCTGTTCCATGTCCTTTCACTTTCTTACAAATTTCATTACATCATTTTCCTTAGTGCTGAGTATAATTCCATTGTGCATAAGTATGAAATCTTCATTATTCATTAATTGAATGATAGGCATCTGGGTTTATTCCAGTTCTTAGCTATTGTGAATTGAGCCACTATAAACATGGTTGAGCAAATATCTCTGCATTGGAGAGTGGAGCCTTTACGGTAGATGTGCAGTAGAGAAATAGTTCAGTCAGTTGGTAGCTATTTTCATCTTTTTCAGGAGCCTCTATAATGATTTCCATAGTGGTTGTGCAAGATTGCACTCCTTCCATCAGTGAATGAGGGTTCCTGTTTCCTCGCATACTTGCCAACCTTTATTGTCATTTGATTTTGTAATGATTGCCATCTTCACTGGTATAAGGTGAAATGTCATAGTTGTTTTGAATTTCCTGATGCTGAAGGCAGTTGAACATTTTCTTAGGTGAGTATTAGCCATATGCCATATATGCATTTTCTTTTGAGGGTTCCCTATTCAGTTCCTTGCCCTGGTTTTTGAGTGGATTGTTTGACTTTTTACTGTTTAGCTTTTTGAGTTCTTTGTAAATATTCATTAGTGGGTCTCTGTCAGTGCTATATCTGGTGAAGATTTTCTTCCATTATGTGAGTATTATGTTGACTCAGTTTAGGCTATGTTTGCCAGTACAAAAGCATCTTATCTTCATTAGATCCCATTCATCAAGTGACTGGTTAATTTCTTGGGGTATTATGGTAGTGCTCAGGAAGATTCTCCCACTCCTCTGTCACTGAATGTCCTCCTGCCCATTATTTCATCTACTATTTGAGAGTTCCAAGATTTATATTGATGTCTTTATTCCATGTGGAGTTAATTTTTCAGCATGGTGAAAGGTGAGAGGAACAGGTATAGTTTCATCTTCTTTTTACATGTTTATCTAGCACCATTTGTTGTAGATGCTATATTTTGTCCAATGTATGTTGTTTGATCCTTTGTCAAAGATCAAGTAACTTTAGTTGTTTTAACTAATGGCTCGGTCTTCTATTCTGTTCAGATGGTCTATGTGTCTCTTTTTATGTCAGTGCTATGCTATTTTTGTTACTATAGCTTTGTAGAATACCTTTAGATCAGGCACAGTGACACTACCAGAGGATTTTTTTTTTCCCATCTGAGGATATTTTTGAATATACAGGGCCTTCTGCCATTTGTAAATTTTGAGATAATTACTTTTTCTATCTCTGTGAAGAATGATGAATGATGCTGTGATTTTTATTGGTATTGCATTAAATCTGCATATTGCTTTTGGTAGAATTGTCATTTTCACAATACTAATTCTACCTATCCTGTACATGGAAGGTCCTTCCATTTCTTTTTTTGAGTGTTTTTATGTTTTCATTATATAGCCCTTTCACTTTCTTGGTTAGTGTTAGTCCAAGGTATTTAATGATGATGATGATCACTAATTTTGGCTATTGAAAATGGGATAGACTTATGTCTTCCTTTTCTATGTATATGTCTTTTGTATATAGGAAGGCCACAGGTGTTTTGAGTTGATTTTGTACCCTTACAATTTTCTGAAATAATTTATCACCTTAAAAAGCTTCCGGTAGTGTCTTTTAGGTCACTTATGTATAGGATCATGTCATCTGCAAATGGTTTGACTTCTTCCACTTTGTGTCTCTCTTATATATTTCCCCTGTCTTCTTGATTGAGTTTGGACTTCTAATACTAGGTGCAAGAGCTGTGGAGAGGGGGACCAATCCTGGCTTTTTCCAGGTCTTAATGGGAATTCTAGATGCTTTGTATATACTCATACCTAGTCTCTTCAGGATTTTGTTTTTGAAATGGTTTTATATTTTGCCAGTGACTTCTATGCATCAATTCAAATGATCCTGTGGTTCTTGTGTTTACGATTATTTATGTGGTATACTGCCTTAATCATTTTCCATATACTGAACCATCCCTGCCTCCCTGAGATGAAGCCTGCTTCATCAAGATGGATAATGCTTTTGAAGTGATATTGAATTAAATTTGTGATGATTTTGTTCAGTATTTTTGTACCCAAGTTCATCAGGGATATAGGAGTATAGTTTTCTTTTTGTAGCTCTGTACGATTTTGGTATTAGGGTGAGGCTAGCTTCTTAGAAAGAGTTTGGAAGCATTACTTGTTCTCCAATTATGTGAAGAAGCTTGAGAAAAAGTGATTTCAGTTCTTCAGTCAAAGTTTGGTAGAATTTGCCTTAGAACACATCAGGTCCTGGACTTTTCCTTCTTGGAAGGTTTTTGGTTACATTTTCTTATTCAATTTTTTTTTTTTAATTTTATATTTACCAGAGAGAGAGAGAGAGAGAGAGAGAGAGAGAGAGAGAGAGAGAGAGAGAGAGAGAGAGGGAGAGAATGAGCATGCCAGGGACCTCAGATGCTTCAAACAAACTAGACTGATCAAACTAGACTGATGTACCACCTTGTGCATCTGGCTTATGTGTTTCCTGGGGAATTGAACCTGGGCCCTTGGTTTTGCAGGCAAGTGCCTTAAACACCAAGCCATCCCTCTAGCCCTTGATTACATTTTCAGTCCCAGTAGATGTAACAGGTTTGTTTAGGAGAATTATCTGGTATAGATTTAATTTTGGTAGGTGGCATGCATCTAGGAAATTGTTCATTTCTTCCAGGTTATAAAATTTTGTGGAATAGAGGATTTGGAAATATGTCCTCATGTTTCTTTCAATTTCATCAGTGTCTGTTGTGACCATTCCCTTTTCATTTCATTTTGTTCATTGGAGACTTCCCTTTCTTCATTTCATCAAATTGGCTGGGGGTTATCGATCTTGCTTACTTTTGTCCTCCCCCAAAGAACCAGCTCTTGGTTTCATCAATTTTCTTGTTTTCTTAGTTTCCAATTTATTAATTTCAGCTCTGATATTAGTTATTTATTTATTTCTGGAACTCTTAGGGATGTTCTTATTTTTCCAACAGCTTTAGGTAAATGGTTAGGTTATTAATATGATATCTCTCTGTTTTTGTTATGAAGCCCTTTAGTGCTATGAATCTCTCCCTTAGGACTGTCTGCATTATGTCCATAAGTTTTGGCATGTTGTGTTTACATTTTCTGTAAGTTCTAGAAAGTTTAAAAGTTCCATGTGAAGTTCTTCCATAACCCATTTATTGTTTAATAGCATGTTGTTCAGTCTGCAGGAGCTGATGGCATTTCTTTTGCTTTTGTTGTTAATTTTAAGCTGTGCATTGTGTTGTGATAGGATGCAGGAAATAAAGTCAATTTTAGCTGAATTTATGAAAGTATGATCTATTTATTGAAGGTTCCATAGTATGCTGAGAAGAATTTGCATTCTGTATAGTTCAGGTGGAATGTTTAATAGATGTCTGTTCTGTCTAATTGATCTACAGTATTTTCTAAAGCTTTTTTTTTTCCCCCTGTTGATTTTCTGCTTGAATGACCTGTTTATTGATGAAAATTGGATGTTGAATTTCCCTAGTATGTTGGTATTGGAATTTATTTCTGGTTTGTTTTGAAGTATGGTATTTTTTGGGGGGTGAGAGGGTTGTTGGTAGGATCTCACTCTAACCCAGGCTGACCTGGAATTCACTATGGAGTCTCAGGGTAGCCTCGAACTCACAGTGATCCTCCTACCTCTGCCTCCCCAGTGCTGGGTTTAAAGGCATGAACCACCACACCTGGCTGAAGTAGGTTTTGCTTTATCAACTTTGTGCAGTACTGTTTTGTGCATTCAGATTTTCGATTGTGCTGTCCTCTTGTTGGATCATTCATTTAATTAGTGAAAAGCATCATTTTTGTCTGTTTTGATTACTTTTCCTTTGAAGTCTATTTTGTCAGATAGTAATATAGCCACACCTGTTTATTTCTAATTTCAATTTGCTTGGAAAATCATTGCCTATCCTTTCACCCTGAGGTTTCTATCATTAGTGATGATGTGGGCTTCTTGAAAACAGCAGATGTAAGAGTCCATTTTTCTGAACACCATGTTAACTTGTGTCTATTTATGGGTGAGTTAAGACCATTAGTATTTAAAGTTATAACAGTGAGGTTTGACTTAATCCATGCCATGTTGGTGGCTTTAGTATGGTGTGGTGCTTTTTGGGGTTTTAATGTTTTTGTGCCTGCCTGCTTGAGTTTTTGTTATTGTGTTCTTTCCCCTGTTGGTTGGTTGTCCAACTCTTCAGTGTGTAGTATTCCATGACATATTCTCTGCAGCTTTGTCTTGGTGTTCATATAATCATAGAGCCCATATTCATCATGGAAGTTTTTACTTTAACTATCTATTATGAGGAATATTTTCTCTGAGTACAGTAGTTTGGGTTGGAAGATATAATTTTTTAGACTTTGAAGTGCTCTATTCCAAGTCCTTCTGGCTTTCAAGGTTTGCATTGAAAGATCTGTGGTAACTCAGATGGCATTGCTTTTGCATGTTACTACTTGTTTCTCTCTTGCTGCTTTTAGCACTCTCTACTTGTTTTTATTATTTATTGTTTTAACTATGATGTACCTTGGTGAGTTTGTTCTTTGGTCCAGTCTGTTTGGTGTGCTGTGGGCTTCTTGTGTGTGGATGCATCTGTATTTTGAGGGACTGGAAAATTTTCCTTCAATAATTTTGATGCATATATACTCCATGCCTTTGCTCTGAATTTTTTCCTCTTCTGGTAAACCCATGATCCAGATGTTTGGTTATTTTAGGATATCTCACATTTCCCTCTTATTCTGTTCACATGATTTTTTGACCTTATTGAAGGTTTTGGACTCCTGTACCATTTCTTCTGTCTTCTCTTCCAGATCTGAGTTTCTGTTCTCCACATGATTAACTCTGTTAGTGAGGCTTTCTAGGGAGGTTTTTATAAACTCTATTTGATTTTTGTTTTCTGTTGAATTTGTCTATATTGTATCCATCCCATTGTGAAGTTCAAATTTCAGATCCTGGTTTGATTTCTTTTTATAGTTCTTGAAATTCGTTCTTGCATTTAATCATGTCCTCATCTTCATTAAGCTTAATCAGCTGGTTGTTTTCATTGGCTACATCCATTGTGGGGCTAGGCAGTCTTAGTGGAGATCTCTCAGTTTGTTGTCTTGTGTTGTTTTCTTGCCTTGGAGGTCTACCCATCTCTGGATAAAGGACTGTTTCATCCAGGAGGATGCAAATATTTCACATATAGGATCTTTGATGAGTGTTCTATTTTGATAGAGTTTGAACTGGATTGGGGTGTGATATCCTCGTTTCCATAGATGTTGGGGTTGTAGAGGTTCCAGGTATGTTTGCAGCTCTGGGCTGGTGGCTCATATGGTGCTGGAGACGGCAAGCATGCCATTTCAGGATCACAAGGAATCGAGCACTGAAGAATTGCTTGACATAGTTCCAGCCCAGCTGCCTCTTCCTTGAAGTCCAATGTGGCCCCTCTATAGAAAAATACTTGGCTCTCTATGCTACAAAAATATGTGGTTTTTCTATATAATGTTTGTCTTTCTCTGTCTTTCACTTGGTGTCCCAATCTCTAAGTTTACTTTTCCAGTAAAAATTGGTGTCGGTAAAGTGTTGGTCAATGTATCTGAAATAGGCTCTGGCATAGAATTGGAAAAACAAGAAAATGGGTCAAAGATAATTCTTTTCCTTAAAGGCCTTAAAGAAAGTCAGGCATGGAGTACAGTAAACTTAGGAGGAAACAATGAACCTCCTGGAACAACGTAAACATTGTTATATGGCTAATTTTTCTAAATGGTGGCAATTGCAATTGACTCTTTACCAGGAACCCTTACAGAAAAACAACCCAAGTCAGAAATAGTTCAATTGGGGGGACCAAAGTCTAAGTATTAGAGGGACGTAAAAAGGAAACTTCAAAATAAATAATTAAAGGATAAATGGATCTGCTGGATCAGTGATTAATGATGGGAAGCCCCATTTGTGGTTGTTTTGCCTCTCACCTTTAATAGAGTAAGTGAAAGTAAAAGTCCAGGAAATCACAAGTGCTTGACTGCACATACATGGGGCAAATGTGAAAACAGTTAATCATTACAGGGGCCTGATGACTTTACTTGACGTGAATAATTATGGGATTGCTGGATGATAAATAACAAAAAGTTTCTATGAATTCTGTAAAATTGTACCTTTCTTAAAGTTTGTTCTTGCATGACGTGACTAGAAAATAAAAGACTGAGACTAAGAGCTGTGGCAGCAGAGAAATATAGAAACATGGAAGCATAGAAACAGGGAAAACCAGAAAACAGAAAAAAGACAAAAAAAATAGAAAAAGAAAAAACAAGAAAAAAATAGAAAAATAGAAAGAAAATAATAAAAAATATAGAAACAGAAAAGGAGGCAGAGAGAAAAAGATAGAAAAACTCAGCTGCCTTCAGCATTAGCCTGTCAGCTTGCACCAGAAGTTGACTTCGAGTCATTATTTCACCGCTCCCTTTCACACCTCTCTTTGGGGACCCTTCTTCAAGCCAGGGCTGGACCCCGGCAATATGGAAGCATATCTGGAAACTCTTAAGCCCATAATCACAGCTATGCCTTGTCTGTTAGGTTCAGGGCCCATAGCACTTGACCCTGCTCCCCTATTGTACCAGATGTTTCTGTGCTCCCCATCTTGGATAGAAGCATCTCCCAAGGGGCTACATGTAGGCAGATACCTGGAATGAAGGATAGGGTTGGTTAGGGGAGTTTGGGATACTGGGTTCCATGGACCAGGAATTAGCTGTTGTAGGAGAATTGGTGAGTGGATACAGCCAGTAGAGCAGCTAGGCAGGATCAGAGGGGGTGAGAAGGTAGTATAGGCCCAAAGGATATGCTGAAGCTAGAGGTGTGGGGTCATGAGGGGAACCAATCAGGTGCACAAGCCTCAAATACTCTGTATCCCTCATCTGTCCTAAGCACATAGGTAGCAAACATGCTGCACGCATCATCAACCTGGAGTACGCAGGCCCAAAACATGCTGGTACCCTGAAAGTACAAACCCCCATCACATGCTGTACCTCTCACCTTTCTGTAGCTCATGGCCCAAAAGCCCTTGCCCTTCTCCCACTGGGAACTTCCAGGTACCATACCCTCACCCATATGCATAGCACAGGCCCCAAACACACTGGGACTCCCCATGCACAGGCCCCACAAGAGCAGTGCTCCTCACCCCCTGGAGTAGGCAGATCCCAGCCTTCATTACTTTTTTTTTTTTTTTTTTTTTTTTTGATGACTGTCATCCTGACTGGAGTGAGATGAAAACTGAAAGTTGCTTTGACTTGTATTTCTCTGTTGAATAAAGATGTTGAACATTTCTTCAAGTGTGTAATATCCATTTGTAGTTCTTCCTTTGTTAACTTTCTGGTCAATTCTCTATGCCATTTATTTGATTGGGTTTCTTGATTTTTTTTAATTGTTACTTTTGATGTCTTTGTAGATTCTAGATATTAGCCTTTGGAGGTATAGCTCTCAAAGATTTTCTCTTATTCTGTGGGATGTCCATTGACTACAAAACAATCCAGCATATTCTATTCAAAAGCATATCCTTGATGATGGACTAGAAAATAAATATATTAACAAAATGTCTCAAGTTTAGCAATAACATGTGATAAAGAACTTTTGAATCTTGAAATGCCTAGTACTTCATATAGCCCCTAATGAAGTAAAAATATTATAGTGAGGAACAAAGGTTTCTTTTTATGTGTAAATTTTAAGGCTAATGGTTGTGACTGACATGAATGTGGAAGTATATGTAGTTATCACAGGCTCTTAAAACTGCAGTTGAACAGACATTGGGAATTCTAATAATGCAAACTCTGACTCTGACCTCTGAGAACTTAGAATGTAAAAAAAAATAATATAAATAGGTATAAAATACAATATATATAATTATGAAGGAAAGTTCACAGAGCAGAGTATAAAATTTCTGTTCTTGTCATTTTCAGTTGATATTACACATTAACATTTTATTTTCAAAACCTAGAATACTATATAATTATGAAAGGAAAGTTCACAGAGCAGAGTATAAAATTTCTGTTCATGTCATTTTCAGTTGATATTACACATTAACATTTTATTTCCAAAACCTAGAATACTCTTTTGCATGTATAATCACTTGATGAAAACTTTCATATTTCTTTTGAAAACAATCTATAAAAATATTTCTCACTAGAAAATTCCCTACCTGCATTTATGGACAACAAACTACTTGTACTTTTTGCTTTGCTTTACTTTAAAACTTAACATTTCTGTTAAGTAATGGCTACATTCCTTTCTACAGGTAAAAACAAAAAAGAAATGAGTAAGGCATATTAACTACAGATAGAATATTTAGGACATAACACTTTCCCTGACCTGAGAACCCTCACATCCCTCATTTTATTCAGCAGGCTCGTCCCAAACTTTTATGTTTATTTCCTTCCTCCATTTCTGTAAGTATATTATTTTTAAGCTTTAAAACAATCATGGACATCAAAGTTATTACCATCATTGTTCCTATCATAAATCATTACATACAAATGCAAGGTGTTTATACCATGAGTCCTTGATTTTCACTCATCCTTTTTCTATTGTTAACCTCTTCACATCTGTATCCCTTATGTTTGTATATATGAAAGCAGCTTAAATTGATACCAGGATCAGCAAGGAGTAGAGGAAAATGAAGCAGGATATTGTGTCTGAGGAAATTTACAAAAGTGGAGGATTCACTGCTTCAAATAGGTAAATATATTCAGATAACCAATAATTATTTTTGTAATATGGCCATACTTTCTCTTCTCCCATTTATATGTACTTGACTTACTGCTCTGTTATAGCACTGTACTTGTTAAGAAAAGTATGAAAGGAAAAATAAATATGTTTAAACTAGATTGAAGGAATTAAATATTGTGGACAATGATTTTTTTTTTTTTTACTTTATCATGGTCTCCCGTGTGTCTGAAATTAATATTTAGTAGTTTAATACTCTCACTTGAAATTTGATAAAATGATTGAATAATATATATGTATTCACATATAGTAATTTACAAAAATTCACTCTGCTCCATTTTCTTTGTGTAAAATTAACCAAATATAAGTATTTTCAGGAAGCCATAGTTTTTAAAAGACCAAGATTTCCAGATTTACTATTGAAACATTAAACTTCTCATGAGTGCATCTTTAAGTGTAGTTTGAATTGAAACTATCCTCCATAGACTCATGGATTTGCATACTTAATCTCCAGGCAGTTGTGCTGTTCTGGATGGTTTTGGAACCTTCAAGAGGTAGAATCTTCCTGAAGGAAGTCTGTCATTCAGGAGAAGGCCATAAGATTTGATATATCAATTTACCTGCATTCTCTGCTTTTTCTAGTTTCTCCCTGATTTTATGTGATGCTGGCTATCTATATCTGTAATGCTTTCTGAAACATGACAAAACTCCACTAAGAACTGAAATACAAAATGTGTCTTGTTTCTCCCTATGAACTGTTTCTAGTTGGCATTTTTTTCTAGCAATAAAACCTAACTGATACAGTGACAAAATTGTTAATAGTATCCATATGTATGAATAAGTTGTGGCAGTCAGTTATTAACGTAAGACAACTCTTATATCCTGTTACTTATATGCTATTGTCGTAAGTTCCAATGCTGTGGGTAAAATGATCCTTAGCACATCACTGAATACATAAAATGGTTTGTAGACGTTAAATGCTGGCTTTCAGCATATGACCCACACAGTCTATTGATTGAATTTGATTTTACTTCTTATCACAGTAAATGAGAAGATCACCTCAATAGCACCTGACTATGGACAAGATTTATTTTGGTTGAGAATTTTCAGTTTGATTTCCTGTAGGTATTTAACCATGAGGCATGAGGAATATGGACTAATTATATGTAAGAAACATGATGTGTCACTAGGATTATCAGAGAGCCATGCAAGATGTTGAGTGTTACATGTCCAAATATGCTTAGCATAAAATCTATCAATTTTTCATAATGAAGAGTTGCTGAATATTTCACAAGCTTATTCTAGTAACCAATGACTTTGTTTTCTTGTCTTATGAAATAGTACAATTCTGATAATGAAAGCAATATACTAATTAAAATATTTTATTTATAAAATAAAGTATATAAGAGGACCAATGATCTTGAATCCCAATATTACATAATTTTAAATTATATCCATTTATTTACAAATGCTTATTTTCCTGTAATACTTGACTCAGTCATTATTAGAGTTACAGAAAAATATAACCTCATTCTTAAGAGCCTGAATTTTCTATTGTGAAATGACTTATAAACAATAAATGCTAAATGATGTAAATGATTAAGTGCATAGTTGTAGAATGTGATTTTACTAGTGGTAGTGCCCAAAAAACACTTCTATGTAGAATTATGCTGTAACACAACAGAAGTGTCCTGAGAATGGGGTCATACAAATGTACAATGAAGACCTATAACTGGGTACGATGGAATGAGTTTGAATTCACAGAAACTGTATTATCCTTTGAGGAAAATTAATCTAAATGAAGATAAAGTAGCAGAGAAGAAAAAGCATTGTAAAAGCAGCGTTCAGGAGGAGAAAAGTATAAAGTGGTAACAAGGTCAAACTGAAGGAAGTTAGAAAGGAGATCATTGAATGTGGAAAAACCACAGACTCTTGTATGATAGGGAAGACAGCCAAATAGAATTAATGAATCTTTTAACAAGTTTTACCAGTTGCATACTTGAAGAAATGTGGTCTTACTCACAGTCAAGAACATTATGAAGACGCGCTTGACCCTAAGCATGGCACATCTGGTTTATGCTGCCTTATACGGGTTCCAACTCCTGGGACTTCAGAAGTGCTTACAAATGTCATTCCTTTCCAAACAGTCTTCAGACTTTTAAGCATGTCCAAGTATTTCCCATCAGATCAATTACCTTTGCTTAAATAATTTTTAATATAAGTATATTTTGCAAAATTTGCATTATAATTTATAAAAGCACAAATAATTTACTAGAAATAGAAGGTAACCATGAAAAACAATGTAAATGGCTTAAAATGTGAACAAATTTCTGTGACCTAATTAAGAATCAAATAAGAATAGTTTACTTTATTGTCCACACAAGGAGAGTAGTGATGTATAGAGGCATAGCAACAGCACACGGGTATCTTTGAGTCAATTGGAACAGTGACTCATGTTTGAGTACCTAGGTGTGTGTCACTTAGTGACTTCCAACCTTATGTACATTTCTCATGCAGAACACACCTCTATCATGGATGATTCTCATGATCAAGTAATAATAACATGACAAGACTTTAAATTCTCCCTAAAATGGAGCATTTCCCTTTAACTAATATTGTAGCACATGAATGCTAGAAACATGATAATTTTCCGTGGGGCTGGCAAATTAAATGGCATCAAGTCATAGAAAACTTTTTATTTTACTCTTCAAATATGTGTTCTTTTTATTCTGACTATATAGTTCCTAAGATCTCGGCTTAGTTGGGCTGCTATAATAAAATGCCACAGTCTCACAAGGAAGCACATACCTGGAATCCTAGTACTCACTATGAAAAGGCAGGACAGACATGAGTCACTCCAAGGCCAGCCTTGCCTCTATTGTGAGTTGAATCCTACACTGGACTAAATGGTGAGGCCCTCTCTCAAACACCTGATTAGCTTATAAATAGCAGAAATTACATTTCTCATAGTCGTGGCATCAAAATCTAAGGTTAAGGTGCTAGTAGATTTTATGTTGTATTGTACTTGATGGCTCTTTATAAATGGTAGAAGAAGCAAATGACTGTTTTGCTTATATTATTTTAGTTGTTTTAAGACATGGTCTCATGTAGACAGTTTGTCTTGAACTCACTATGTATAGGTGAGAATGACCTTGGGATTCTGATCCTCTTGATTATATCTCCAAAGTGCCGGAATGATAGGCATGTGTCAACACACCCAGATCTGCAAATAAGCTTCATGTTGTGTCACATACATTGCCATACATTGATATTAATTCTAGGCCTATACTGTAGTGTACTCAAAATTTGGGCACTGGATATTTTGTTTCTGCTTCTTCCTTCTCTCAAGTACCCTTAGCATATTATGCTTTAAAAGAACAAACTTGTTTTACTAATATTTATATTTATGAAACATCTTTAATATAGCTTTTATAACATTGGTGGTCACTCATCAGTGTCTATGATTGAAAGACTATAAAGAAAAACTAGTTCCATATCTCTTGCCAACTTGCAAACTCACTGTGAAAACAAATTGAATAAATAAGCTAGGTGCTATTAAGTCAGACATCTAAGTAATTTTCTCTCATAAATGCCCACTTCAGAGTCCGTAAACTTATGGAGACAAATATTGTACTGCTCAATGTTATACAGTGATAGCAGATTTTATTTTTTGTAAGCTATGTATTTAGAATGCCTTTCCGTTAAAGGAAAAGAAAAGGGAGTGTGAGGCTTAGATTTAGAATATGTCTGCCATGCTCCAGAACTCCTTCTAGTCTGCTTCCTTGTTCCAGAATTCTAGGGAGTGTTTGTCTATCCAGGTGATTAAGTTCATTGTCAATTTGCCTGTTTCCATCTGATTGTGCCACTGAAATATAGCTCTTACTCTGAATCCAGCTTCAAAGCCCAGAATGCTGTCTGATCCTGCCTACCTTAATGCCAGTCTTTGGTAATCTTCAATGCTTTCAAGTTCTAAGAGTTTGCAGGTGCCCCTCCCCCACAGCGAGGCAAGTCCTCTGAGAGGGCTTTTGTTGAAGGTGGCAACACAAGCAGGAGATTAAACCTTCGGGGCACTGTACAGATCTAATTACTCTTGTTGGCTGACCTTTATTAGTAAATTATCAATTACTGTGGTGTTTCCTTGATTCTAATCTCCTTGATGTTTGCTTCCTATATAGAAACATACAATTTGAGGTTAGCAGTTGACTTCAGGATGTGTTTGCTTCCTAATCCCATCCGCAGAGACAGCCTTTGTAGATCTGATTACTGACATTTACAACAAACTTTGAACTCTTGTAATGTCAGATGAAAGAATTTAACATTAGCTCCTGACTACGGAGGATATTTTTTTAAAGTAATTTTCTCTTTTTACTTAACTATAACCACAAAGTTTTAATATTTGCCTTAATGGTTAAAAAAGCTGTTCTCGCAGAAAAAGTACTTAAAGGATCTAGTTTTGGAAAATGTTGTTCTTTATCATTCTCATATTAAACCATGTTATTTTATTTTATATTTTATTTTATTTGATTTGATTTGATTTTATTTGATTTTATTTTATTTGAGATAGAGAGGCAGACAGAGAGAAAGAGAGAGAATGATTGTGCCAGGGCTTCAGTGCCTGCAAATGAACTTCAAACACATATGCTACCTTGGGCATGTGGTTTACATGGGTCCTGGGGAATAGAATCCTTTGGCTTTTATAGGCAAGTGCCTTAACTGGTAAGTCAACTCTCTAGCCCTAAAACTTCTATTTTTAACAAAAAATTTGCTTTGGTCTGGTAAATTGTAAATTTTCAGTGTATAGAGTAGATAAACTATGTGATTATGTAATCTTTCATTTACCTTGGAGAATCAATTGATTTATAGTAATATACATAAATTATGATTGTTTACAATATAAGCACTACATAATTTTATATGCTATTTGGGGAAACACTAAGTATATCATATGATGTTCAGACAAATTATATCACCTCTTTCCACAATTTCAGTGATTAGTCTATAGGTATTGGTCAGTTACTGCAGGTATATTTGCTCCCCCCATGAAGTCAGCCTACTACAAGATTAAAAATAACTGGCCCCTAGATAGATATTATTAAAAAATAGAAACAAAAAGAAAGAGTGCTGCAGTTAAAAGTAGAATCTTTTGGGCAGATGGCACATGCCTTTAATTCGTGCACTCTGGAGCCAGAAGTAAGAGGATTGCCATGAGTTCAAGGCCAGTCTGAGTGCATTCCATGCCAGCCTGGGATAGAGTGATCTCCTACCTCAAAAAAGAAACAAACAAAAAAATCCAAAAAAGTACAATCCTGTGTAATTATGGCTCTAGAAGAAATAGTTTAGCAGAGCCTGTAGGAACAAAGTGAAGGCAAATTTATCAATGTCAATGATACCAGTGGTTGGAGAGATAGGATAAAGAAACAATTTGGAGAAGAATAAATAATTAAATAAGTAAACTTCCCATTAAAGCAATATCAGAAATGTATCATATAATTGTAATTTTAATAGAGAGGATGTTTAAATTGAAAATCGATCAAAATTTAGAAAAGGTTGATAATTGTAAAAACATTTATAGAATGCTACATATTATAAATTATATATTGAGAAGCATGTGAGTACTAAAATAACCTAATGCACAATGTATATTTAAGGAGATCTTGCCTTCTTGATGTTGCTAATATTTTAAACTACAATGTACAAGAAAAATAAATGTTATATATTTCATTTAATTTCTAGTTATAGACAAGGGTAATTGATTTTTTACATACTAGAACACACATTTTTTACTGTTATATTACAATTATAATATTTTATATTTGTGCTTAGAGTGCTCTGAATATTTTAGCACGCATAGTTGCATTTATGATACCATATTCCTGTGTTGTAAGGGATTTTTGTATAATCTACAATGTATAAATATTGACTAGTCATGTTTACATTACATTGTAAGTTAAGGTTTTTAATTTCAAATTAAGCATTACTAAGTAGTGATAATGATTTGGAAATTAGATAAATACCTGGAAGAAAATCTATCATAAGTCCCTTTATGTATTACATGTAGTGAAACAAATTACTGTCATTTACCTTGGAGAACACATTAAACAAAATATAATTATGTTCTTTTTACTTCACTAGTTCCCCACATATTTTGGTTGAATAATTTAATATTACTTATGCATAGTTTGAAAACACTGATGAACTTTAAGAAACTAGAGCAATGTATGTTTGTATCTAGTAAATTTTTCTAATTTTATAATAAAAAAATCACAAAATATAAATGAGTTATGAAGACAAGAGATAGCAACTTTCACCCCCTCTGAAAATTAATGTCCTATAATTCTTAAAATTTCTACACAATATCACTTACAAAGGTTTTATCAAAGTCTTTCCTGCTGATGCCTCATAGCCATGCATTTCTTCATCTGTGGCCCCTTAAATCCTTCCTCCATGCTAGTACAGAAGCCTTGAAATTCATGAATTCAACTAGCCCCAACCATGGAACTATGAAACTGGTGTTCAAGAACATGAAATAAAATACAGTCACAATGATTCATAACATAATAAAAGGTCACCCTCATGAGCATACAGAAACCAATGGCTCTTGCCCCTAGGACTAAAGACATGTCTTCCAAACTCCATCCCTCATAACTGTTATTAGAAGAGGTGCAATGGTGTTCAACTACCTTCTGTGGGTCCAAGGGCTCACTCTGCCGAAGTGTGGGGAATTGACTTCACATGTGTTTCATTCACAGGCATGCTGGTCTATGTCTGTATTCTCATAATTGGTAAACAAAACTTTTGGCTGGATGGCCAAGAACAGCCCCCATCTCAAAGGTTTACAGATGACCTTTACACACATGTACATGTGTAACCCCACACACATTCACCATCAAGTATATAAAAACATTTGAATGCATACATATACACATACACATAAAAATTTAAAACAGTTAAACTCATGGTTAGCTAGTGTAGAATAGTGGTGATTAGAGACAAGGAAGGTTAAGGAAGGAGATGGTTTGGTAAAGAGAATTACACTGTTGTGTGGCAAGGTAGTATAACTGTAGTCCACCTACAATACTGTTTTGTATATTTGAAACAATTAGGTGAGTCCAAAGCTTCCCAACACAAGGGTAACAATACATTATTTTATATTAAAATATCTAGAGTTTTTTTGTTTGCAGGAGCTAGAGGCCCCAGTGAACCCATTCTCTCTCTCTCTCCATCTCTCTCTTTCTCTCTGTCTTTCTCACTCTCTCTTTCTTCCTCCCCTTCCTCTCTGTATGTGTGTGAGTCTCTCTGTTTGCAAAATAAACAATTATAATATTTAAACAGGGCTGGAGGGATGACTTAGTGGTTAAAGCATTTGCCTGCAAAGCCAAAGGACCCGGGTTTGATACCCCAGGACTCACATTAGCCAAATGCACAAGGAGGCATACATATCTGGAGTTCATCTGCAGTGGCTGGAGGGCCAGGAACACTCATTCTCTCTCTCCCTCCCTCTCTCTCTCTCTCCTTCTCCCTCTTTCTCTCTCCCTCTTTCTATGTCAAGTAAATAAATACAAATGAAAATTTAAAAAAAGGAAAATATTTAAACAAACACAAATGAATCCAATTTAATTATTATATATTTTATATATTTATTATAATACTGCATTACATATATGTTTATAAGTATTCCAGTTAAAATTTAAGACTTGGGCTGAGTGTGTGGCTCGGTTTTAGAGTGCTTGCTTAGTATGGATATGATTGCAACATTCCATTTATTTTTTTAGCAATCCTATAGCAGTGGACAATACAGTGATCATTTTATCAGTTGGAGAAGTTGGAGAAGCAGAGAAGTGATGAGACTAGTCAATGGGTAAAAAAATATAGTTAGATAAGATGATAAAAGTTTTGGTGTTGTGAGATGCATAGATCATTCAGGATTTAAATAAAATTCTGCCACTGATAAATTTGGCATACACATGTGAGTGAGACACAAAATGGTGCATGTACCTGTAATTCCAACATACCTGTTGCAATGGGAGGCATACCCAAGAAACCATATACAAAAGATTGAAAGTAGTAGTAGTAAGACAGACTCTGTCTCCAAAAGGTGACAAGAAGGGAGAAACATCCACAGATTGTCCTCTGTCCTCTGCATGCACATCATGGCATGTGGGTGCCCATTTATACACCCAATGCACGTAAAACACACATATAAACAGATATGAAAACACATGAATAAGAAAAGGAAAATATTAATAGAGTACTAATGTTTTTTTCTTTTTTGAAAATTTTTATTAGCATTTTCCATGATTATAAAAAAAATTCCATGTTAATTCCCTCCCTCCCCCCCCCCACACTTTCCCCTTTATAGAGTACTAATGTTTTTTATAAGCATAGTGACTATACTGAATAGTCATGTGCAATATTTCCAAAGAAAATTTTTAAAGTTTTATGTGATAAGTAATACATGTTTAAGATATAATAATAAGCTGGGATGAAGAGATGGCTTAGCAGTTAAGTGCTTGACTGTGAAGTCTAAGGGCCAGGTTCAAGGCTTGATTCCCCAGAACCCATGTTAGCCAGTTGCACAAGGGGGGACGCATGTGTCTAGAGGTTGTTTGCAGTGGCTGGAGGCTCTGGCTCGCCTATTCTCTCTCTCTCTCTCTCTCTCTCTCTCTCTCTCTCTCTCTCTCTCTCTCTCTCTGTCACTCTCAAATAAATAAATAAAAAGGAACAAAGAAGATATAATCATAAGCCTGATTTAATACTTGTACAATCTCTTTGATTTTGTTAGTTGCATAGATGAAATGTATAAACTCAAGATCAGGATTACTTCGAAATCATTTCATTTCATGGTGCTGGTGTAGACAAAATTTCATCTTAAAAAACATATGTCCATTATCTATAATAAGACAAGGTACGGAAATAGTGTGAAGACTTATATTTAGAAAAGCCATTCTTACTTTCTAAGTGTTCAAATCATTTAGCTTTACATAAGTAATATAAATTTATGAAAGTTTAAAAAGCCTTTAATTATTAAAGTGTTTCTTAAAAGAAACTGTTTCTCTTTTTGAACTTATTGGGTGGCATGCTCCTATACTGCCTAGAATTATGAAAATGTATATATAAGTGGCATAAGATAATTACAACAGATTTTAGCAAGAGTGTGTCCTATAAAAACATCACTAACATATCCTTTTCTCAAATACCTTAGTATTTTGCATATGCTTCCACCATCCCTGGAGAATTCTATAGGAATGAATTTTTGTACATTATAATAATTATTAATGATGATATCAATCTTTGTGCTGTGATTTGACTAAATCTATACCATTATACTGCTCAAAACAAAAATCCTTCATGCCATGGTTTTGTTCTGCCCAATGTATTCTAGAAATAATTTGTTTCTTCCCCTGTGCCATCTCTAAAATAGACATAACTCTTTGGATTTCCCAGTTTCTAGTTCTCTTAGGTTATTCCAGAGCTGTGGTCATTACTATCCTCCCCTGCCCCTGGTGAGTAAAGTGTAAATGCCAGAGACTAATTCATACAATCATTCTTACTGCTTACTTCCATTTGCCTCTGTACCAATCTGAGATACAGTTTGTATTAGTTGCTTCCTAGTTTCTATTAAAAAAAAACCTGACAAATATCAGTTTAAGGGATGAAGAATTTGGTTCAGCTTACAGTTCCAGGTCATCCATAACAGGGAAGACATAATGGCAGAAGACTCAGCAGCAGAGCTGGTCACATTCAAGGTAGCCAGGAAATAGAGAGCAATGAATGCTGGTGCTCAGTCATCTTTCTCCTTTTTACCCCGTTCAGGATGCTAGCCCATTTTAAATGGTGTTATACACAGTTAAGGCATGTCTTCTCACCTAGAAATCACATCTGGATCAAGGATTCTAAGTCCGTATTGTATGTCCATTCAGAAAGATCAAGGCCTGAGGGAAAGAAATTTGAGAGTCATTCTGTAAGCCGTAGAATATCTTAGGGATCAACTTGGCTGCTTAAGCTTTTTACTGTATTTCATGAACATCCACAACACCTCTTCATCATAGGCACTGAATATGATGTTAATGAATATAAGGATTCATGTGTTAGAAGTAAGAGAAGTAATTATGTGATTTATGTTTTAATGTTATATTATGATAAAGTGTGTTATGTTCCATTAAAGAAATATATTCCAGTTATGATATAAAAGCATGAAATATGTCAAGTGGTGAAATTTGAAACACCAATTTACAATACGTACTCTATCTCCCAGCTCATTCTCCTTAGAGCTCAGGTCACCTTCTGATAATAAAACTTTGTTAACGTCTCTGTCCATTCTACATTGATTTGGACACATACCCATGTCCTTAGAACATGCATGTCTCTGGAAACAGTTATTTATTTATTTATTTATTTTGGCTTTTCGAAACAGTTTTTGTGTATATTACCATTCCTGGATGTAGCTTATAAAGACTTATAGGGGATTATATTTCAGTAATGGGATGAAGGATATATTGGTCTTCTGAATTTATTTTAGTGTTACTGATTTGTTAGATTTCTAGTATTAGTTAAAATATTGCATTTTAATGTTAATATGCAAGTTTAATTTTGTTTACTGGTATGTGGATGTATAACAAAATGTGAGGTGTATAGATCACATTTTAAAGTCCACCAAAGAATAATACTTTTCAGAGTATAAAAAGACAAATCACTAAAGTGTAGGTGAAAGTTATGTTACACAGCATGAATATTTGATTTTTTTTTCTATTCTAAAAGCAGTTGATGTTTTTAGAATTTCACAGTTTCTTTTGTTGTTGATTTGTTGTTTGTAGAAGAGCATATATGAATTTTTAGGGAAATCAATGTGTTTCTGAAGCTCACTTTATGAATGATGTTACATATTAAAGGAATTTTATCACTATCAACTCTAGTAGAATTGCTTGTTTATCAGGTACTAATTTTCTTTATTTCAGAGATCATTCATAAATTTAAAAAAAAATATGTAACAGTGTTCTGTGGGCACTCTTGCTTGATTAAAGACTGCAGTCACCTCCACCAGAGCAGTACCTTCCCAAAAAAAGAAACATGCATTTTTTTTTTTAGCTCCCATTTTACCCATAAACAAGGTCAGATCTCAGTGTTCTCCACATCTTGTAGGCTGCAAGTAAAGTATAAATTTTGTTCCAGGAAGATCACAGATCAGTCTTCCAATCCAAATGATCACACATAATGTCAGGTTTACTAACAAGACTTTAAATATCTCTTATTAAATTTTTCATGTTTTCATCTGGACCTCTCTCTCTCTCAGATCAGCTGTCTAATCCTCATATCTACTTGGATGTACATCAAACTTCTCAAATCTCACATATCCAGAGAGCTGGCCTACATGTTTTTCCACCAAACCATTTTTCCTATAATATTTTCCATCGTAGTATATGGCAACTCCTTTCTTTTAGTTGGCAAAGTGAGAACAAAGGTGGCTGACGTTCCTTCCTTCTGCAGCTCAATATTAACTCATTTACATACTCTACGTCCATCATATTCATGATATCTATAATTAAGCATGATTCAGAAAAATGCAGAATTTTAGAATTTACTGTAAGTCAATATGGTCTAATATTCTAAAGAGATTATTTTCTGCAGAAGGATTCCAGTCACTAAACTGCCTAGCCCAGAGCTCTGGATGAGTAGGTTTGGATTTATATAAGATTTTGTCTCAAGCAGTATAAATAGAAGTAAAGGCATGGCTGCAGATGCTCTTCTATGTATATGACAATTTCCCTATACTATTGGGCTCTTAGCAGATGTGGTTACCTGCACATGAGCAAGCCTGCCAATATTTCATCAAACATGATGGAGAGTTTCTTAAGATCCCATGCCTCCAGGAGCAAATAAAAAAATAATAAGGGAAATGTGATAGTAGATTCGAATCATATTGTATTTAACTGTGAAAGTATCAAAATAAAAACATGTTTTGCATGAAATATTCTAATTTGGGGTATTATGACATTCAATGATGTCTATTTCTCTTATTTAGATTTGAAAGTAGCTGATAACTAAATTCAGAAACAGGAAATAACTAGCTGTCTACCGGGGCATATAACATTAATAGGCTTGACTTCCAGTTGAGCATAACAAATGGCCAAAGCTTGTTTTATAACTATGATTCATCACCCGTTATGTAGATGAGATCATTGTCCGGAGTGCGCCTGCATGCACACTCCTTCTATAAGCACCTTGTGACTGGAATAAAGAGCTCAGTTTTTCTCTGCCCTGCTTTGCATTACAATTGGTGCCTGCCTGTGAATGTCTACTCCATGTGCCTTCTTCCAGCTGGGCTCGCTCTGTCAGTTTCCCTGGGGCTGCCCTGTCCTTACACTTTCTCTGAAGCTAGGCTGGAATATGGCAGATATAAACTAGGCTATGAAATACACTCTCAATCAAGAGTTGCCATCTTGCTATTCTGAATGAGGGCTTTGGGGGAGGCATGATTGTCTCAGGATGGTGGAAGAAACTCTAGAAAATAAGTTCAAATAAATACACAACATTTTTCCCTCTGCTGAAATCATGTCCACTAATATGCTAGATTGATGAGTTTTTCATCACTATGACCAAATATCTGACAATAAGCAACTTAATGAAGGAGTAATTTATTTTAGATTACAATTTGAAGCTATCATCCTTTGTAATGGGGATGGATTGGCAGAAGAAGCATGAGGCAGCCAGTCATATTCAGCTACAGCAAGAAGCAGAGAGCAACAAATACTTAGTTTACTTTGTCCTTTGTATTCAAGGCTGGGCCCTAAGCTATAAAATGGTGCTGACTAAAGTTAAGGTGGGTCTTCCCACCTCAATTAATTGAATCAGGATAATTTCTCAGAGGCACATCTAGAGTACAACCTAATTTAAATTGTCTCACAGTTAATTCTAAATCCATTCAATATAACAAATGGAGATTTAACCATCACACATCTCATCCTGTAAATTTTAAACTAAAGCACAAACATTTTTAAATTATTTTACTTTATTTATTTATGAAAGAGAAGGGGTGGGCTAATGCTCATGCCAAGGCCTCAAACCATTGCAAACTACAGATACACTCACCACAGTGTGCATCTGGCTTTCATGGATTCTGGGGATTTGAACCTGAGTCCTTAGGCTTTATAGGCAGCTGCCTTAACCACTATAGCATCTCTAGCCATAAAACACAATACTTTTAATCCAAAATCTTCCACCTGTATTTACAATATGTTTTTGACCATTTTATGCTGCAAATTATATTTAGACCAACTTCACAAGTTTTCATTGCCTTTCACAGTGTTGGCACCATTCACAGTAAGTGAAGAATCTCATATTCAGGCAAATTCTTAACTGTGAACTCTATAGCATCACAACATAAGTTATGTAATTCTAACATATGCTGGCACAGAGTAAACATTACCAGAGCAAAAGGGAATAATGAAGGTATAACAAAGATAGATGGACCAAAGCAAGACTTAAAACCACCAGGGAAAACAGCAAATTTTTGGTACCAAGTATGGTATCTGGTACTCACAATGTAAACACCTAGGCTACAAAAGGGTTCCATAGCATCAGCCTATTAGATCTGGTGCTTGTTACACTCACAGCCTCTCCCTTGGGGCAACTCCACTAAAAATCAGTGGTTTGGTTTTCCTTACAGATTTCCTACAAATTTAGCACTGCCGACACCTTAACGTGTTGAAACCTATGCTTTACCTTCATAGCTCTGAGCAGTGGGCTCTCAAAGCCTCCTTTCAGGGACTCCAACTCTTCCACATATTTCCTGGCCTCAGCAGCTCTCTCAAACTGTGGTTCAGTACTCCATGATGACATCCTCAGTATTGCACTGCTTATCCCTCCAAAATCTTTAACACAGTGTGTGGTTGATTGCTCATTGCTTGGTCAAAATAGAAGAACAAGAATGAAATAGATTATTTTGGCTTACAATTTTCAGAGAAAGCCTATGATGGAAGGGAATGTATGGCAAAGTCAGGAAGATGGCATTACCCTGTCATATCAGCAGGAAGAAGAGAGAGAGAGAGAGAGAGAGAGAGAGAGAGAGAGAGAAACAGAATTGGGCTATAGCATCTTAGTAGCTTCAGCCATCAATGGGCTTTGCTTTTGCCTGAGGGAATTCTTATTTTCCTACTACATAACATTTGCATTATCTTTTATGTAGGCAATCTCTTTAACAATTATAGCTATAGAGCTTATATTTAATATTCCATGAACTGAAAGCTTGCTTATATTTCTTTCTAGCCAAAATGTTATTTTTTAAATATCTTTCTGCTCTATATTCTTCTTTTTTTTCATTTCAGATATAAATCTGTTTAATTTACAACCTACTCTCTCGATTGCCTACCAATCCAAGCCCCTTCAACCCCTGATATTCTGTCCCTACCCCAAATTATCAGGTAACTTCTCTCTTCTCACCCTTTTTTTTTCTCTTTCCTGGTCTCACTCAAGTTTTATGCCTATATTCCTGGCACTTACTACCATTTTCACTCATCTCCAGTTGATCCCAATTTAGGAACCACATGTAAGAGAAATATAAGTGGCATTTGTCTTTCTGTGCCTGTGACCTGTCTTATAATGATTTCAGTTCTAACTCTATCCTTTTCCAGTGAATTTTTTTTATTTCATTGTTCCTTACTGCTGAGTAGAATTCTATTGTGTATACCACATCTTCATTATCTGTCTGATGGGTATCTGGATGGACTCTAGCTCCTAGCTATTATAAATAGAGAAGCTGCAAACATGGCTGAGCAAGTATCTTCATCGTAAAGAGTGGAGTCTTTAGGGTCTATGCCCAGGAGTGCTCCTGATGAATCAAATGGTAGATCTATTTTCACGAGTCTCCACACATACTGATTCTCATAGTGGTTGTACAAGTTTGAACTCCCACCTGCAGTGGGTAAGAGTTCCTCTTTCCTTACAGCCTCACCAGAACTTGTTGTCATTTGATTTTCTCATGAATGTCATTCTGTCAGGAGTAAGATGAATTCTCAGAGTTGTTTTGATTTGCATTTCTCTGATGAATAAAGATGTTGACCATCTCCTTAAGTGTGCAATGGGCATTTGTATTTTTTCCTTTTCAAAATCTCTGTTCAAATTGCTACACCATTTTTCATTTAATTGTTGGATTTTTTATTGTTTAGTTTTCCTTTTCCTTTTTCTTTCTTTCTTTATTTTTAACATTCCATGTAGAATCTAAATTTTAGACTTTTGTTAGAAGTGTAGCTGGATGGATCTGGGCAGCAACCCCCTCCCCCACCCCCAAAAAACAAACAAATCACAGAAATAATTTGTTTTTGCCTTTCAATTTTTACTACCAAATACATTAGCACATTGCTTTTCAATTAAATTGTACTCATGTTCTTAGGAGAGAGAATGTTGCCAGTATCTTTACTAGAGTATCATATGAACTGTTTTTCTTCACTTCCTGATAGTCCTTTATCCCTTCTGAAATATCATAAGCAGAGCCTCCTTAGGTTTACATTCTTCTTGGCCCTATGGTTATCCAAATTTCCACAATAATGGCTCATTAAGCTCATGTTCAAGGACTGTTCTAGCCCCAAATTTAAAACTCTTCCATAGTCCTCCCATGATCTATTTCCAAAGGCCTATAAACTACCATAGTTTTATCAAATCATTGGCCCCACTTCTCAGTACACTTCTTCTGCTAGTTATTTTGTCATGGCTATGACTAAATAAATGATGAACAGTAAATTAAGGAAGGAATGATTTATTTCAACATATAGTTGGCGGTTACAGTCCATCATGATGTGATGAGTAGTCAGGATGGCTGGAGATTGAGGCAGCTAATTCCATATAGACCTTTAGTGAGGAAATACAGAGTGATGAATGCTTCTACTCATCTAATTTTCTCTCTTTTTATTATTCAGCCCAGTATCTTGGGCCATGGAATATTGCACATTTGAGGTGAAATGTACCATCTCAATTAATACAATCAAAATTATGTAGCAGGATGATTTTAGGTCTTGGCAAGTTGACAACCAGAGACTTAACTAGTGCACAAGGCATTATCCAAGCAAGTTGTATGCCAATATCAAATTAGTGAGGAGTAGAGTATATGCTGTCTTCTATGAAATGAACTATACAGTACCATGACCAACAGCAAGGGAAAAAGAAAATGTAAGTAAGTGGGAAAATCATTAAGTTCACCACAGCAGTTAAAACATCTTCAAGGCAAAATTATGAATGTTGAATAAGTATCCATTCCTTATCCTCCAGAAATCTTTCAACAGGAATATTGCTAAACTGGTTCAATACTAAAAAGGACAATACACCTATGTTTATCTTAGCTCTCATTATGCACAACAGTGAGTGGAGGGTACTTTCCCAGTTAGCATAAACAGAAGCTTCCTGATTGAAAAAAAAAAAATTGCCAAACTTTCAGTTCAAATTTATTGCATTGTTTGGGTATTAGGAGAGAGAGAGAGTTAGGATGCATCCAAATCATAATACACATATGTGGAAATCATGGAACAACCTTAGGCGAATCCTTGTCTTGTCCCTTGTTTGAAGAAAGGTCTTTCATTGGTCACTACTGCATTCACCAGGCTATCAGCCCCTTGAACTTCCTGCCTCCACTCCCATCTAGCTGTAGCCATATTAGTGTTACAGGTCTTTTCTCTAGCACTCAGCTTGACATGATTCTAGGTATTTGAACTCAAGTACAAAGGATTTACTGAAAGTACTTGATTGACCTATCAATCTTCCCAGTACCATATCCAGTGAATTTTTAGTGGATATTTTTTTTAATTTAATTTATTAGTTTTCTTTTAAGTAAATACAGGCAGTTTGGTACCATTATTTAGGCTCATCTGTGATCTAACCCCTCCCATTAGACCCTCCTTGTTAATGAAAATGGGTCGTGCCATTGTGGAGTTAGCCCCCAGTTATTGGTATGATAAATGTCTCTGCAAATCATGACCCAACATGTGACTCTGACATTCTTTCCGCCGCCTCTTCCACAAAATTTCCCTGAGCCATGTTGGGTTCATTTTTGGTCTGCTTCAGTGCTGAGGTGTTGGAGGCCTCTTAGGTTCTGGCTCTCTGATTTTCTCTGCGTTGGTCTCCTTCCCCTTTGTGCTGGTATCCGGTTCACAGGAAAACATCACCCTTGCTTATTTCACCAGTTGTCCTTAGTTTCAGTTGGGCCCCTTTTGAGGTATGTTGGGGCAGCTCTCTTCTTAGGATCTGCATCTATCTGGAAAAGAGAAGCAGATTCTCCAACGGAGAGTAAGTTAGCACCCGGAAAATTGAGATAACACATTTTTGATAGACAGTATGATAGGTGTAGGCCCTCTTATACCCCGTGATTGATGGTAGCTTGATATTGTAGAGTGGGCTTGTGTTTGGGTATGGTTCTGACTTGTTTCCCAGCTCCAGCTATGGGTCTAGTACCACTGAGTGGATCAGTTAGCCAAACCAAGAGCAATTGGTTCCTCACCATGGCTACGTACCACTATTGCACTTATGTGGGCATCACATCCAGTTATTTGTTGCTAATTAGGTTAAACAATGTTTTGCTTGGACAGATCTTGGTCATATCCCCCAGTCGCCTATTGTGGTGGTTTGATTCAGGTGTCCCCCATAAACTTAGGTGTTCTGAATGCTAGGTTCCCAGCTGATAGAGATTTGGGAATTAATGCCTCCTGGAGGGAGTGTATTGTTGGGGGTGGGCTTATGGGATTTATAGCCAGTTTCCCCATGCCAGTGTTTGGCACACCCTCTTGTTGCTATGGTCCACCTTATGTTGGCCAGGGGGTGATGTCCACCCTCTGCTCATGCCATCATTTTCCCATGCCATCGTGGAGCTTCCCCTTGAGGCTGTAAGCCAAACTAAATCTCTTTTTCCCAGAAGCTGATCTTGGATGGGTGATTTCTACCAGCAACGCGAACTAGACTGCAACAGTAAAGTGGTACCGAGGAGTGGGGTTGCTGCTAGAGACCTATGTGGCTTCAGCCTTTTGTAGCTGATTTTCAAGAGGAATGTGGAAGGAGTTGAAACCTTGGCCTAAGAGATGCCTTGCAGTGCTGTAAGTACAGCTTGATGGTCTATCCTGGTCAGAGCTGAAAGACCTGAAGGCAGTAAGAACTATTGGCTATGAGGTTTGGCTTATGAGGGTGAGAAAGAGCTTTGCCTGGACTGGGCTAGCAGTTTGTGTGAGAAGTTTGCTCTTGGCCCATGTCCTGAGAAGTTGTGCAGGGTTGCTTTGCATAGAAATGAACAGGTGTGAGCAGAGGAATATGGCACAGAAAGAAAAATCTTTGGGTGAACTGTTGCCCGTTCAGCTGCAACTGAAAGATTACAACTTTGAGACTGGGCTAGCTGACCTTCGCTGGGGCAACAAGAAGAATGTAGACTCTTTTGAAGGGGTCTGAGTACTCAAGGAGTCCTGTTCTTCAAAGTCTGCTTTATTCCCCCCTGGATTAACAAATTGGCACCCTACATGGTATCATGGAGTATAAGAAATGCTGGAAAGAGGGTCATTGAGTTTGCAACACGGTCTTGTGTTTTGGAAGTGGCCATGGGTAGTGTGAAGTGGGTTTGCCTGTTGCCTGCATAGAGGCCCCATGGGCCATGAGGATGAACCGTGGATTGCAGTGAGACCCAGTGGAGATGCCGGGACCATGAGATGGCTGCTGAGGTGCTGCGGGCCCCGATGAAGTTTCCCAGGACTGTGAGTAGCCTAGCTGGAGGGGCGGAATTGGAATGCCAGAGAATTGTTGCTGGTTAGAATTATCGGACTTGAAGATTTGTCACTGGCTAGAGTTGCTGGACTTCAAGCTACAGAGTTTGATGTTTGCCCTGGTTACTTTAAATCTTGTATTGGTTGAATGTTTCTTTGCTATGCCCAATGCCATCTATTGCAGTGTGAATATTTATTCTGTGCCATATGGGTTTTTTGAGGTTATTTTTTGGTATTATGGATCATTTAAAAGATCTTGGACTATGGGGATGTATGAACATCATTGGAATTGATAAAAACTATGGTAACTTTTAAAGTCAGACTGAATGCATTGTATTTTACATCATGTATGGATATCAGTTTATGGGGGCCAGAGGCAGAATGTGGTAGTTTGATTCAGGTGTCCCCCATAAACTTAGGTGTTCTGAATGCTAGGTTCCCAGCTGATGGAGATTTGGGAATTAATGCCTCCTGGAGGAGTGTATTGTTGGGGGCAGGCCTAAGGGCTTTATAGCCAGTTTCCCCATGCCAGTGTTTGGCACACCCTCCTGTTGCTGTGGTCCACCTTATGTTGGCCAGGGGGTGATGTCCACCCTCTGCTCATGCCATTATTTTCCCATGCCATCATGCAGCTTCCCCTCGAGACTGTAAGCCAAAATAAATCTCTTTTTCCCAGAAGCTGCTCTTGGTTGGGTGATTTCTACCAGCAATGTGAACCAGACTGCAACACATATGTAGCGCCTTCTGGCACTAGACACACTGACTGTCTGGGGACTGACTCTCTCCTGGCTTCCAGCCATGTCATTCCATTTTACGTGTCAGCTGCGTATGGAGTCTTCAGGGTCTTACCACTGGCCTTTGGTGGGTCATCAAGTACTCTGACAGAAGTCTGTCATTGTTTTGGGAAACCTTGTAGCTTTCTCTGATCAAAGCTCATTGTGGATGGTAGACCCAAGCTGGAAGTGGGGGTTACAGGTCAGTGTCCACTAAGAAATTGAGGAAAAACATAACTAATATACAAGAGTTAGAGAGGACAGAGATAGAGGGGAGGAGGGAGAGGGAGGGAGGGAGGATGTAGGAGATTTAGGTCAGTCTTGATCCTACCCTCTCCAGTGTCTTGTGGTTTAGGTGTTTCCTGTAAGGGTCTAGTGAAGGTTCAGCCATTTAGTCTATCTTTTAGGAAGTAGAATTCTATGGTACCATTGCTGTTTGGGTCTGGATTACTGTTTTCCACCCTTTGATTCCCTTCCCGCCCTTCCATCCATCTTATTGTCTAGTCCATGAGGTGCTTGCTGGGTATGTAAGGCCTCTTGGGCAGATTCAGGTTTGTTGTTGCAGATGAGTGAGACTATGTGGCTATTTTTTTTTCTGTGATTGGGTAAGTTCACTGAGAATGATCAGTTCCAGGTTCAACCATTTTCCTGAGATTTCTTTATGTCATTTTTTCTTACTGCTGTATAGAATTCCATTGTGTAGATATACCACATCTTTGTTATCCATTCTTCTAATGATGGACATCTGGGTTGATTCCAGCTTTTACCTAGTACGAATTGAGCCGCTACAAACATGGTTGAGCAAATCTCTCTGGCTTTTGGTTTGAAGGTTTTAGGGTAGATGCCCAGTAATGGTATAACTGGGTCTGTTGGTATTTCTATAGTCAGCTTTTTCAGGAGTCACCATATTGCTTTCCAAAGTGGTTGTACCATCCTGAATTCCCACCAACAGTGAATGAATGTCCCTGATTCTCCACATCCTCGCCAGCATTTATTTTCATTTGACCTTTTGATGTTGGCTATCCTTATTGGGGTAAGGTGGGATCTCATAGTTTTTTTAATTTGCATTTCTCTGATGATTAGGGATGATGAACATTTTCTTAAGTGTGTGTTTGCCATTTGTACCTCTTCCTCTGTGAATTGCCTGTTTAACTCTGTGCCCCATTTTGTGAGTGGGGTATTTGTCTTCTTATTGTTTAGACTTTTGAGTTCTTTGTAAATTCTAGAGATAAGGCCTCTATCAGTTGGATAACCTGCAAATATTTTCTCCAATTCTGTGGGTATTCTATTGGCTTTGCTTATTATATGCTTATCTGTAAAGAAACTATTCAGCTTCATATGATCCCAATGGTTGAGTGACTGTTTAAGAACTTGAGCCACTGGGGTTTTATTCAAGAAGACTTTTTCCATTCCTATATCATGGAAAGTACTTCCTAAATTTTCTTCCAGCAGGTTTCGAGTTTCTGGTCTTATGTTGAGGTCTTCAATCCATTTGGATTTGAGTGTAGTGCATGGTGAAATGTGTGGATCAAGTTTTAGTTTCCTGCATGTGGTTATCCAGTTTGTCCAGCACCATTTGTTGAAGATGCTATCTTTTTTCCAGTCTATATTGTTTGGGCCTTTGTCGAATATCCAGTAGCTATAGTTGCTCAGCCCAAAATCTGGGTCCTCAAGTCTATTCCATTGGTCTATCCTCCTGTTTTTATGCCAGTACCATGCTGTTTTTGTTATTATGGCTTTGTAATATAGCTTTATATCAGGTGTGGTGATGCCACCAGAGGTATTTCTTTTGCTGAGAATATGTTTGGATATTCGAGGCCTTCTGCCTTTCCATATGAAATTTGAGATCATTTTTTCTATCTCTGTGAAGAACACTGTAGGGATTTTAATTGGAATTGCGTTAAATCTATATATTGCCTTTGGTAGAATTGTCATCTTCACAATGTTAATTCTGCCTATCCAGGAGCTTGGGAGGTCTTTCCATCTTTTCAAGTCCTCCTCAACTTCTTTTTTGAGAGTTTTTATATTTTCATCTTATAGATCTTTTACTTCCTTGGTTAATGTTATTCCAGGGTATTTTATCTTTTTTTGTTGCTATTGAAAATGGGACTATGTACTTTATTTCTTTTTCTGTCTTTGTCATTTGCATACAGAAATGCTACCGATTTTTGTGCATTGATTTTGTATCCTGCTGCTTTGCTATAGGAGTTAATCACCTTCAGGAGTTTTGGGATGGAGTCTCTCGGGTCTCTTACATATACAATCATGTCATCAGTGAATAGAGCTAACTTAACTTCTTCCTTTCCAAATTGTATCCCTTTTATTTCCTTCTCCTGCCTTATTGCTTGGGCTAGGACTTCCAGAACTATATTGAAAGTAGAGGTGAGAGAGGACATCCCTGTCTTGTTCCTGATCTCAATGGGAATTCCTCCAGTCTCTCTCCATTAAGTAGTATTTGGGCCTTTGGAGCTTTGTATATTGCCTTTATTATGGTAAGATGTGAACCGGCCATGCCGATTCTCTCCAATGTTTTGATCATGAAGTGATGTTGTATCTTGTCAAAGGCCTTTTCTGCATCTATCGAAATGATCATGTGGTTTTTATGTTTAAGCTTGTTTATGTGGTGTATTACATTGACAGATTTTCGTATGTTGAACCACCCTTGTGTTCCTGGGATAAATCCCACTTGGTCAAGGTGGATAATGCTTTTGATGTGTTGTTGGATTCGTTTTGCGAGTATTTTGTTGAGGATCTTTGCGTCTATGTTCATTAGGGAAATAGGCCAATAGTTTTCTTTTCTTGTGGCATCTCTGCCTGGTTTTGGGATTAGGGTGATACTAACTTCATAGAAAGAGTTGGGTAGCTTTCCCTGTTCTTCAATTGTGTGGCACAGTTTTAGGAAGATTGGTTTGAGTTCTTCCATGAAGGTTTGATAAAATTCGGCTGGGATTCCATCTGGTCCTGGACTCTTCTTTTTTGGGAGGTTTTTTTTATTACTTTTTCAATCTCCATGAGTGTGATGGGTTCATTGAGTTGGTTGATCTGCTCTGAGTTTAGCTTTGGTAGATGATATGCATCCAGGAATTTATCCATCTCCTCCACATTTTCTAGTTTTGTGGAGTAGAGGTTTTTGAAATAAGTCCTGATGATTCTGCCGATTTCACTTATGTCTGTTGTGATCTCTCCTTTTTCATTCTGAATTTTGTTAATTTGGAGTCTCTCCTTTTTATGCTTGATCAAATTGGCCAGAGGTTTGTCAATCTTATTTATTTTTTCAAAGAATCAGTTCTTTGTTTTGTCAGTTGCCTTAATTGTTTCCTTGGTTTCCATTTCATTAATTTCTGCTCTGATTCTAATTATTTCTTTCCTTATGGAGCTCTTTGGGTTGGATTTTTCTTGTTTTTCCAGTGCCTTTAGGTGGATGGTTAGGGTATTGTTTTGGGATCTTTCTGTCTTTTTTATGAAGGCATTGAGGGCTATAAATTTTCCCCTGAGGACTGCCTTCATTGTGTCCCATAAGTTATGGTATGATGTGTTCTCATTGTCATTCAATTCCAGGAATTTTGCAGTTTCATTTTTTATTTCATCCACTATCCATTTATTGTTTAAGAGTGTGCTATTCAGTTTCCAGTTGCAGTTGGGTTTCTTGTTTTTTTTTTTTTTTTTTTTTTTTTTGTTGCTATTTTCTAGGAATATAGCATTCTGATCTGATATCATGCAGGGAATTATGTCGATTTTCCTAAATATGTGGAGGCTATCTTTGTGACCCAGTATATGGTCTATTTTAGAGAATGTTCCATGGGCTGCTGAGAAGAATGTGTAGTCTGTGGATTTGGGGTGGAAAGTTCTGTAGATGTCTGTTAGGTCTAAGTGCTCTATGGTTTTGTTGAGCTCTCTTACTTCCCTGTTGAGCTTCTGTTTGGATGATCTGTCTATTACTGATAATGGTGTGTTAAAGTCCCCAGCTATGATGGTGTTGGTGGTTATTTCTGTTTTATTTTCAAGTAGGTTTTGTTTTATGAACTGCGGTGCCCCTGTGTTTGCATACAGATTTATGATTGTAATATCCTCTTGATGGATTGTTCCCTTTATAAGTAGGAAGAAGCCTTCTCTGTCTTTTTTGATTGTATTTGGTTTGAAGTCAACTTTATCTGTTATTAATATAGCTACACCTGCTTGTTTTTTATTCCCATTTGCCTGGAATATTGTTTTCCACCCTTTCACCCTGAGGAGGTTTCTGTCTTTAGTGGTAAGGTGGGTTTCTTGAAGGCAGCAGATTGAGGGGTCTAATTTTTTGATCTACCCTGTTAGCCTGTGTCTCTTGATGGGTGAATTAAGGCCATTAATGTTTAGGGTGAAGACTGTGAGATTTGTTTTGATCCCTGTCATGTTGTGGTGGTAGAGGTGTGTTGGCATTTCCATGGAATTTATTTTTATTTTTTTTATTTTTCTATCTACTCTGGGTTTGGTTGCTGTGATCTGCTTCTTGTAGGCATTTGTTATTGGTTATTTGTTTCTTCTCTGTGGAGAATTTCCTGGAGTACTTTCTGTAGGTTTGGTTTTGTGTTCATATAACTGTAAAGCTGGGTTTTGTCATGGAAAGTTTTCCTTTCACCATCTATTATAAGGGAAACTTTTGCCGGGTAGAGTAGTTTGGGTTGGAAGTCATAGTTTCTTAGAGTTTGGAAAATTTATTTCCAGGCCCTTCTAGCATTTGGCGTTTCCATTGGGAAGTCTGAAGTAATTCTGATGGGGTTTCCTTTGAAAGTGGTGTGCTGTTTTTCCCTAGCTGCTTTTAGGATTTTTTCCTTGGTGTCAATGTTTATAATATGTCTTGATACGTATGATAATGTATGATAATATGTCTTGGGTAGTTTCTCCTTTGGTCTAGTCGGTTAGGAGTTCTGTTTGCTTCTTGAATCTTGATGGGCCTTTCTTTTAAGAGATGGGGGAAGTTTTCTTCAATTATTGTGTTAAATAAGTTCTCCATGCCTTTGGTCTGAAATTCTTCTCCTTCTGGTATTCCAATGATTCTGATATTAGGACGTTTAAGTGTATCCCACAATTCTCTCATGTTCTGTTCACAGGAACTTTTGAACTTACTGAAATTTTTGGACTCTTGAACTGTTTCTTCCATCCTATCTTCCAGATCAGAATTTCTATCTTCTACTTCGCTGACTCTATTCTTGAGAGCCTCTAGTGAGTTTTGGACTTGTTCAATTAAGTTTGCATTTTCTACTACTTTCCTATGTATCACTTCCATCGCTTTGTCCAGTTCCCTTTTTGTCTCATTTTCTGATTTTCTTGATGATTCTTGGAAATCATCCTTGCATTTCTTTATGTTTTCATTTAGTGTGGCCAGCTGATTCTTAAGGTCCCCTTTTTCTTTCACTCTCCCTCAACTCTCTTAGCTCTCTTTGAATTCCTTCCAGTGTCTTATCATATTGCTCTAGCTTAGTGATGGTAGCATCCATACGATTATCTATCCTTTGTAGCTTTCCTGTCAGTTCTAGCAGTAGTTTGGTCAGGGTTGCATTGTTCATTGCTTCCACTTGATATTCTGATCCTAAACACTCTTCTATGTTTTGGTTTGTTGTGATCCCTGTTGGACTGGGTGATCTGTCCGGATTTTCTTTCATTTTATTTTTCATGTTATTTCTTTTGCGCTGTGGTCTACCCATGTCAGTGTATGGGCAGGTAGGTGGGTGGAGCAGCCTGGGATCTAGCTTAATGCGAATCCAAGGCAGCCTGGGGCAGTTGCAAGCAGCCTGGGTTTTTGCTCAGTCTTGCCAAAGCCGCCTATCTATAGCCTGACAGGGGCGCCAAAGTTGCCTGAATTCTCACCCAGTAATGCACCTAAGCTGCCTGCCTTTGAGCTTGAAATGGGACTGAGGTAGCAAGCCCTGAAAGTGCCCAGACTCTGGCTGGGTACACTGGGGTCTGTAAACAGTCTGCACTCTCCCGCCTCAGGGGAGTGGGGGATGGGTGGCGATGTACAGGTAGGGGACGGCACCTGCGCTGGCGCTAGTGACTCAGTGTGGACTTGTGTGGCTCTTGCTGTGGGAGTGGGCCTGCTGCATGTGTAATTGTAGTGCAGAGGCAGATGATGTGGGTACAGGATCAGGACACAGCAGAGGCTGACCAGAGGCAAGTGATGTGAGCACAGCAGCAGGGTATCTGGCAGCCACCTATTCACGGCAGCGGTGGCCCCCACAGGCCTACGAACCGAGCACCACGTGGCTGGTCTACTCGCAGGATCAGAGAACAAGGGCGAGGTAGGAGGTCTCAGCTTCAGTGCTTCAGTCTGGCAGGCGTGGCTGGTGGGTGCCCGATCAGAGCACATCCACGCGGGACGTGCGGAGGGTGCATGGGCGGGTGGGCGGATGGGGGGCGCAGGGTGCAACGGGGTGTATGGAGTGAGTGGGGCACGCGGCGGTGGGGGGCGTGGGGCACGCCGGGGCACCGGGCAATCAGGGCGGGGCGTGCGGTAGGCAGCAGAGCTCAGGGGGCGCGGGGGTGGGGTGCATAAACATAAAGACGACTTTTTGATTCAAGGAGAGAAAGAAAGAGAGAGAGAGGAACAAGGAAAAGAAGAGAGATTGGGCGTGTCAGGGCCTCTTAAAATTGCAGAGAAACTTCAAATGCATTTTTTTGTGCCCTTTTTTTTGTGAATCTGGATTTATGTGAGTACTGAGAAACTGAACCCATGCACTCAGGCTTTTCAAGAAAGTGCCTTAAGTGCTGAGGTATGTCTGAAGCCCATGTTTTTTTTTTTTTTTTAATAAGTTACATGATATCATGGATTTATTTTTTATTTTATTAAAGTTTATCTAATTACTGAATAAGTCATATATGAATACACACAAGTCAATTTAAATGTGTCCCTTCCAACCACAAATGTTTCCAGTTTAACTAAGTGTAGGATATGAAGGACTGTGGTTGCATTGTGGTGAACACTTTCCTACATCTGTCATGACATGTTTTAAATTCTGCTTTTTCAGTCCTGACACTTAGTCTATGGACATACATTATAGCTGGGGCCAATCAGTGGTATGTTGCTTAACAATAGTGTTAAATGTGATGTTAGGTTATTTTGATGCTACCAGGCCCTATTCATCCCTTGTGAACAAAACGGTAATCTGGCCAAGGGGGCACTATGGTAATTTAAAGGAACAGTATGCTATATTCTTCAATTTCTTTCAGTCCTTATAGTAATTCTAAGACAGGTAGTATTATCATTTACCTTTAGTTTGTGAAAAACATAACTCTTAGGAAGACTGATTTAAGTAAATCAATTAATTTCTTCCAGTAAATTAGGAAATCCAAACCTGGAACTCATGTCTACTGCACTTTCTAGTAATGAAGCTGACCTTCGAGGGTTCAGATTAGTTATGTAAGTGGATGAGGGCTTTAAGATACAGGCAGCAGAGGCCTGTTGTAGTCAGGTACACATTGCTGGCAGAAATCACCCAACCAAGAGCAGCTTTGGGGGAAAAATAAAAAGGATTTCTTTTAGCTTACAGACTTGAGGGGAAGCTCCATGATCACAGGAGACATGAGCAGAGGGTAGGCATCACACCCTGGCCAACATGAGGTAGACAATAGTAACAGGAGATTGTGACAAACCCTTTCAAGGAGAAACTGTCTATTACACCCACAAGCCTTCCCACAACAGAACTGCCTCCAGGAGGCATTAGTCCCCAAATCTCCACCATCTGGGAACCTAGCATTCAGAACACCTAAGTTCACAGGGGACACCTGACTCAAATCCCCACAGAGGCCTATATGAAGTTAGCATGATTTTATGTTTTTGGAGATGAACAGGCTTTTCTAAATTGAGAAAATATAGTTCAATTACATATTCTAATTCTTTTATAAATTATTAGATTTAATATATTCTAATATGCTATGTATGGTCAATTTTGACACAACCTAATTTTAGTTCCAAATTAGGTTAAAACTTGATAAAATGGAAGGAATTCAGATATTCAAGTTATTTTAATATCACATATGCAAAAGTTGCAATTAAATATCCATCTGTAAAATATCAACTATCACATCATTCTAAATACTAAATAAATAAATGTTAAATTTTCAAAGTAAAGGAAGATTATTGAAGAAGAATGGAATGAACTGAGTTTGTGTAATGTGTTTCACCCACGAACAATCAGAATTAATTCCCCATGTTTCTGGCCAGTAGTACCAGAACTTGTTTCATCTGAATTTTCAGTCCTGTGCAGTTAGGCTCCACTTTGATGGTTCATCATAATCAAAGTTTGAATTTTTACCTGATACTTAAATTCTCCTTTGATACTTAGTGGCAAATCTCAATTTTAGTTCATTTGCCCCTGCCTGAAGATGCCTTTGCCTGTTTATAGACCAGGACACATCATCTTTTCTAAGTATGGAGATTTGCAAAGAAGAAATAAAAGGTGGATGGTGAGATGCCAAGTTCATTACAAACTTACTGAATATTTATGCAGTCTAATATTACATGACAATGATTTTTAAACTGCAAATAAATATTCCTTAGGAAATATTTTCTATAACATGTAGAAAAAAAATGTCATTTTTATTGTCTAAGGCAAGCTTAGTTGTTTTGTCTGTGCCTTCCTGAGCTAAGTTTGCTGAGAGGTTTTGGATTGATTCATTCTCCCTTTCTTCCCTCTTTCCTTCTTCCTTCCTTCCCTCCCACCCTCCCTCTCTCCTTTCCTTTAACCTTTCTTCTTTCTTTATTCTTTCTTTCATCTTTCCTTTCTTTTTAAAATATTTTGCTTATTTATTTGCAAGCAGAGATACAGACAGACATAAAGAGAGACAAGAGAGACAGACAGAGTGAGAATATGGGAGCACCAGGGCCTTCAGCCTCTGCAGTCAAACTCCTGATGCATGTGTGATGCTTTACATCTGGCTTTTCATGGGTATTAGGGAATAGAACATAATAAGTCTTTTGGCTTTACCAACAAGCACCTTAACTACTGAGCCATCTCTCTAGCACTCTTTCTGTTTTATTTAAATAAATAAATAAATAAATAAATATATATATATATATATATATATATATATATATATATTAGTTTTTCATATTTTTCTGAGTTTTCTATTCTGTTGTTCAGTCTTAACAATTAATTTGGAATTTTTTTCCTTCCTTGTTTCTGCAAATATGTTTCAGCACCATTATTTATTCCTTCATTTCTAGTATTCAAGCAACATGTGGTCATACATTTTGAAATATTTCCACAGTTCTCAGATATATTCATCATCCTCATTTCTTTTTCATTTAAGTTTGGAAGTTTCAGTTTACTGATCTTTGAGTTGTCTGATAGGTACCTCTTGAAATCATCACAATAATTCATTTTATTTCACACTTTTACTTCAGGTTTTTCTTCAGACCTTTTCTTAGAGTTACTATTTCTTAACTTTCTTAGCATTTTATTCTTCAGTGGCTGAGGCTTAATGGTGAAACCCTGATTCAAACCAATGAGATAAAGTTGCTTGACCTTTAACAAATCACCAAATCCAGGGGATAATAAAGACAGCATGCTGCCATTCTGCATTCTGATTCAAGGTTACTGACAATGACTGAATATGTTCTTACCTTGGATCTTCCTTATAAATCTATTTATAGCATCTGTTCCAAGGGCTAGCTGTTTACAGAAAGAGTTCAGGGAGGTAGGACAATGGCTCAGAGGCTAGAGAAGTTTGTTTGCAAAGTCCGTCTGCCTGAGTTCAATTCCCCAGCACATACTTGAAGCCAGATATAAAGTGGCACATGCATTTGCAATCCTAAAACCCTTCAACAATTGGAGGTGGAGCCAAGAGAATCCAAGATTTGGGGTCAACTAATCTAATGTTCATTTACAGTGTTAAGAGACCCCGTGCCAGAAAAGTGAACAGCAGAAATGCTGAAGTTGTCCTCTGAGCTCCACATACATGCTAGACTCATGTACCCATGTGTGTGCGCACACACACACACACACACACACAAAATTAGAAAAAGATAAAGTGTTGAGCCAGGCATGGTGGCACATGCCTTTAATCCCAGCACTTGGGAGGCAGAGGTAGGAGGATCACCATGAGTTCGAGGCCACCCTGAGACTCCATAGTGAATTCCAGGTCAGCCTGGGCTAGAGTGAGACCCTACCTCAAAAAACAAACAAAAAAAAAAAAAAAAAAAGAAAAAAATATGAAAAAGATAAAGTGGGGGAATATCACCAACCTGGCAGGGAAGAAAATATTTAAAATAGACACTTGTGTTATTCCCATTGCTATCAGACTGTTGAAGAAAATGAATCCCAAGAAATTGGAATTTCTCCGTAATCTCATTAAGTGGGAAAGAACAGGTTGGAGACTTGTAGAAGACCCTGGAGCCGTGATGATGATGATGGGCACTATACCCGGCCTAGGGCTGCCTGGTGAGTCACACCTCCCGACCCCTAATTAAACCTAGTCCCAAGGTTAGGACGTCGAAGTAGGACTTGGGGCCAAGGTTGCTGAACCTCTTTCATCCTCGTTCTACATGGCCATATTGAATAAGTCTCTTTTTTATGTTGTTCACTATTTAAAAATGTATCTAGGTTTGGAGGGGTGCCTCAGTGGTTAAGTGCCTGCAAAATCTAACAGCCTGAGTTTAATGCCTTAGTACCTGCAAAAGCCAGATGCACAAATTGTCACATGCATCTGGAGTACATTTGCGGTGGCTGAGGGCCCCGGCACTCCCATCCCCTCTCAGTTTCTCTCTCGCTGCTTGCAAATAAATAAATAAAATAAAATATTTTTAAAATATATCTAGAAATTTAATTCAGGCAATGAACCAAGTCTTTAAGAACTACTTTAACAATTCTACAATGTGCATCTTAAGAAGACTTCCATGTAAAGTTGGCTAGGTCTCATTTCCTGACCTTTATGCAATTATTCTTGGTTACAGAGCAGGTCCTTTGATTGGCTGTGAATTTGTCCCTTCTTCAATACATTTGTGAGTCACATAATGCTTGGGTCTTGTTTTCTCCACTTACCTTTTCTCATCACTTTGCTTAATTCATCCACGTATACTATCACATTCTTCAGAAAGACAAAGAAATTCTAGCAGATTTGAGCCCAATGCATTCAAAGCAAACAGATGAACAAGAAAATAATCACAATACTAACCTTCAGGTAATGGAGGTGGTGAAGCTGTATGTGTGTGAGTTGTAGCTACAATAGAAATCCATCTTTTCTTTTTCTAAAAAAATAAAAGTTCATTTTTATTTATTTATTTATTTGAGAGTGACAGAGAAAGAGGCAGATATAGACAGATTGAGAATGGCCACTCAAGGGCCTCCAGCCACTACAAATGAACTCCAGACACGTGCGCCCCCTTGTGCATCTGGTTAACGTGGGTCTTGGGGAATTGAGCCTTGAACTGGGGTCCTTAGGCTTCACAGGCAAGCGTTTAACCACTAAGCCACCTCTCCAGTCCGAAATCCATATTTTCTAGTTTTTGGTTCTATAAATCTATATATGCAATGTTAGCCCCATATAAGAATATGTGTAAGGTTATGTTAAACAAATATGTGGATATAGATAAGTGATATTATTTATAGAAATAAAAATCTATTTTAAAAGTAAAAGAATACCATGGTTTACTTGTTATTTTCAACTTAATTTCTTGAATCATATCATTTAAGCTTCATCACACCTCACTGACTTACTATAAATCCTTAGTTATTTTTTTCTTACAATTATTTCATTGTGCATTTTTATTTTTGCCTCATTTATCTACATGACTATGACAATATTCCATCTTATTTCTCAAAACTATCCACCTTGTGGTTCATTGCAAGAGCTTTAAACTATAGGGTAATTTTAAACAATACTTTATAGCGTGGTTCATCTAAATGAGATATGCTGAGATGGAGTTAGTCAATTATGCTTCTGTGAATATGAAATTATTTCTCAGTGATTATGCAAAGAAGCATGTTTGTTATGAACCTCTTAGCATTTCTTTTACTTAGAAAATTCAGAATGGCTGATTTAGTTATGTTTAATAGAAATCTATGTGCTGGAAAAATTGCTGCATCTAGATTTCAAAACATTTAGAACACCATGATGCCTATGACTATGTCAATTATATATTGTAAGTAAATCGTGCAAATACTGAGATGAGTTTCTGAAGATCTATTTAAGTTGTAAAGAGACTTATCATTTAGTCACTTCCCATTATTTCCTAAATTCAAGAGCTATTTAGGAATGATTATCAAATATATATTTTGGTTTTCTTTTTCTAAGTCAAAAATTTTGACTAAGATATTGAATATACCCATAAGGTTACCTAATGCAAGAATGAATCTGCCTGTCTGACAGGCATACTCTTTCTCATTCATCCTCTTTCCCTGTCCTCATCTCTCTCTCTCTCTCTCTCTCTCTCTCTGTGTGTGTGTGTATGTGTGTGTGTCCTGCTATGTTTTTTAAGAAAAATTGTTACATAAAAATGAATAAAGGGGTCTCATGCTGTGTTTTATGTTTTTGTTCTATCTGATACAAATCTCTAAGTGCCTGAAAGAAACAACTTTAGGGAGGAAGATTTTATTCTTGGCATGGCATGAAGCAATATGGTTATGGTGGGACACAAAACTGGGAACTCTGGGAGCAGAGGTGTCTGTTATCAAGAAGCAGAAATCCAGGACCACCAAAAGTGCCAAATTTTAACTCTCCTGGAAGCCTCTGCCAGCCTTGTGTCTGAAAGCTATGACCAGTGTCTGAAAGATTTCAAAATCTCCCAAGGTAATGCCCCAAGCCCAAGAAGTAGTATTCAATCAAATGTAAGGGGAAATTTCACATTCAAACCTAACAACATTATTTTATGTGCACAATTATCTTAATGACTGTGAAGATCAATTATTCGGTGACTTCAAAATATTTCAATAATTTATATATGACAATCATAATAAACTTCAGTGTTTAAAAACATCAGAAAGAACGAGAAGCATTAGGTAAATGATGCCTACAATATCATATGTTTATAAAGCACATATCTTCTTAATATATCCTAAACCAATAATTCAAAGCTCATAATACTATATAAAATATTTTGCTAATTAGCATTACCAAAATTTGTTTAAGCAAACATTCCAAAATGCATCTAGCCAAAAATATCATAAAAAGAGGACAGGGATGATGGCTCAGTAGCTAAAAGTGGTAGTGGGCAAAGTCTGCTATGCCCAATTTGATTCACTGGAACTCATGTAAAGTTAGAGGTAAAATTCACACATGCATCTGAAGTTTTCAGGGACAAGAGGCCCTGTTGTGATTCTTTTCTATCTCACTCTCTGCTCTCAAATAAATTAAAAAAATATGTGTTTATAAAAGAATAACTATGGGACACTGAGGTTTGGAAAATACTTTTTTTAAGTATCAAGTTTAGTTGGGTACTTGATCCACCCTCTCTATGTACCAATAGTTTGACTTCAGTATTCATATCTAAATGGGCAAAATATTTCTAAGTTGTTTTTTCTCAAAGAGTGATAAATTTAGAAATTCATATATTAAAAATTGTTAACAATGATTGGTTATTAAAACAAGTAGAAGGAAAGCAATGTACAAATTTATACTTTGTAAAAGTATAACATTGGGACAAGTTACCAAGAATACAACTAAATGAAAAGCAAGCCAGGCTAGGTGAGATAGCTCTATTGGAAAGCATGCTTGCTAGAAGCATGAGGTCATGATAAGGCCTGACAATGCTTGACTTTGATTCCCAGGACTCAACTAAAAAGTTAAGCATTGCCAAACAAGCCTATAAACCCACTAGGCAGAAGAATGATCTTAAGTTGTGTGGGTAATTACCTGCTCTCTGATTGGATTTGAGGATCACTCAGTAGGAGGGAATTTATGCTTGGTACTGAGAACCAAAACAAAATCCTATGGCATTCAAGATTCTAGACCCTAGAAGGAAAATTTCACTGTTGTTTGGGTAAATGGAGACATTATACCCATCAAATAGCCTTCTAAATAAATAAGTTTATACCCTTTAAATAATATTTTTCTCACTTTTGGTTAGAAAAACTTTTTTATAGACAGTGTGAATATCAAGGAGACCTGAATTTTCAGGATGACAAGGAGAGAATTTTCAGTGTTTAACAATGTATGAGTTATTTTTATCATACCCCAAAGGCCTGAGAGAACATTACAGAGGAAGTGACAAAAAGAATAAAAGCTCTGCTTTCACTGCTAGCAAGAAAAGCTTTCATTTGGAGATTGCAATACACACTGAGGAGACTCAAAACTGAACAAAGCTTAAAAATAAGAGGATTTAGGGAGTTTTAAACAAAACAAGACACATCTATCATGCCTTCCAAGGCTCAAGGAACATTGTGTCTCTGTGTCTGGCGCCTGCTTCTTCTAGGCCATATGATAAGGCTTCTGTGCCTGGTGCCTACCTACATTAATTGCCTCTGTGTCAAGAGGTCAAAGAGCAGCTGCAGTTCCCAAGGTCGAAGAGAGGCTGCAGTTCCTGACAGATAACCATATGCAGGAAACTGAAACTTAATCCACACATTTTACCATGCACTACACTCAAGTCCAAATGGATCAAAGACCTCAATATAAGACCAGAAACTCGACTACTACTGGAAGAAAATTTAGGATATACCTTCCATGATATAGGAATGGAAAAAGACTTCCTGAATAAAACCCCAGTAGCTCATGATCTTACACAGTCTCTCAACCAATGGGATCTCATGAAGCTGAAGGGTTTCTTTACAGATAAGCATACAATAAGCAAAGCCAATAGATTACTCAGAGAATGGGAGAAAATATTTGTAGGTTATCCAACTGAAAGAGGCCTAATCTCTAGAATCTACAAAGGACTCAAAAATCTAAACAGTAAAAAGTCAAATACCCCACTCACAAAATGGGCCAAAGAGCTGAACAGGCAGTTCACAGAGAAAGAAATACAAATGGCAAACACACACTTATGAAAATATTCACCATCCCTAAACACCAGGAAATGCAAATTAAAACAACTATGAGATTCCACCTTACCCCAATAAGGATAGCAAACATCAAAAAATCAAATGAAAATAAATGCTGGAGAGGATGTGAAGAAGTAGGAACTATCCACTATTGGTTGGAATGTAAGGTGGTACAACCACTTTGGAAAGCAATATGGAGACTCCTGAAAAAGCTGACTATATAGATACCAGCAGACCCTGTTATTCCCTTACTGGGCATCTACCCTAAAACCTTCAAACCACAGGCCAGAGATATTTACTCAACCATGCTTGTACTGGCTCAATTCATAATAGCTAAGAGCTGGAATGAACCCAGATGTCCATCACTAGAAAAATGAATAACTAAGATGTGGTATATCTACACAATGGAATTCTATACAGCAGTAAGAAAAAAATGCCACAAAGAAATTTGAGGAAAAATGGTTGAACCTGGAACAGATCATTCTCAGTGAACTTACCCAATCACAGAAAAAAATTGTCTCACTCATCTATAGCATCTAATCTGAATCTACCCAAGATACCTTACATACCCAGCAAGAATCTCGTGGACTAGACACTAAGATGGGTGGGGAGGGAAGGGAGGGCAATGGAGGGGTGGGAAATATAAATCCATACCCAAACAGCAATGGTACCATAAAATTCTACTCCCTAAAAGGCAGACCAAATGGCTGAACCTTCACCAGGCCCTTAGAGGGAACACCTGAGCCACAAGACGCTGGAGATGGTATGATAAAGACCAATCTTAATCTTCTACAGCTTCCCTCCTCCCCCCCCCCTCTCTTCCTTCTAATTCTTGTATATTAGCTATCTTTTTCTTCCTTTTCTTAGTGGGCACTGACCTGTAACTCCCTGTACCAGCATGTGGCTATCATCCACAATGAGCTTTTGTTCTGAGGGACCTACAAGGTTTCTTAAAAGAAAGACAGATTTCTGTCCAAGTAATTGATGACTCACCAAAGGTTAGTGGTAAGACCCAACTGCTGAAGACACTGTATGTGGTCAACACATAAAATGGAATGTCATGGCTGGAAGCTGGAAGAGAATCAGTCCCCAGACAGTCAGTGCGTGTAGTGCCAGAAGGTGCTACATGGGTGACTGGGGGAAAATGATCAATATCTCTTCAAACATCTAATCTACTTAGCAGCAAATAACCTTTTGTGATACCCACATAAGTGCAATAGTGGCACATAGCCATGGTGGAGAACCAACTGCTCTTGATTTGGCTAACTGATCCCCTCAGTGGTACGAGACCCATAGCTGGAGCTGGGAAACAAGTGAGAACTGAAGGAGTGTCCTGTTCTTCAAAGTCTTCTTTATTCCCCAGTGGATTAACAAATTTGCACCCCATATGGCATTATAATATATAAGAAATGCAGGAAGGAGAGGGTCATTGAATTTGTAACATGGTTCTGCATTTTGGAAATCGCCATGGGCAGTGTGAAGCAGGCATGTTGAAATCCTGCAAGGAGACCTGCTGGAGCCATGCAGATGAAACATGGATTGTAGTGGAGACCCACTGGATGCCAGAAATGTTGGATGGCTGCCAAGGAGAACTGCCAGCACCTGATGAAGATTCTGGGACTATGGGTAGCCTAGTTGCTGGGGAAGAATTGGAATTCCAAAGAATTTTCAGTGTTTTGAATTATTGGGCTTGGAGACTTGTCACTGATGAGAGTTGTAGGACTTGGAGCTACAGTTTGATTTCTACCCTGTTTACATCTTGTATTGGTTGAATATTTCTTTGCTATGCCAATTGTCATCTTTTGCAGTGTGAATGTTTATACTGTGTCATATTGTTTTCTTTGGGAGGGTAGAGGGGGTTTGGAATTAAGGCTCAGTTAAAAGACCTTGACTATGGGGATATATGAATATCATTGGAATTGATAAAATCTATGGAGACTTTTAAAGTTGGATTAATGCATTGCATTTCACATCATGAATGGTTATCAGTTTATAGGGGCCAGGGGCAGTATGTGGTGGTTGGATTAAGTTGCCCTCCATAAACTTAGGTGTTCCGAATGCCATGTCAGCAATGTCCTGGAGGCAGTGTATTTGAGGGGGTGGAGCTTATGAGTGTTATAGCCAGCTACCTGTTGCCAGTGTTTGGCACACTCTCCTGTTGCTATTGTCCATCTGATGTTGCCCAGGAGTTGATGTCTACACTCTGCTCATGCCATCATTTTTCCCATGCCATCATGGAGCTTCCCCTTGAGTCTATAAGCCAAAATAAATATTTTCCCCACAACCTTCGTTTGTGCAGGTGTTGTCTGCCAACATAGTAAACCTGAATTCAACACCTTAGTAAGGATTTAATAGAATCCATAGTTAGAACAACTGAATGAATTACTTCTGCAGGTTCCTGTCTGTTTCCATTCTTGCCTCTTTATTCTCCAGTATCCCATAATAGCCCTTTGGCATCAATAGGATCAATATAATTACACAAAAATGTACATAATTTTCTAAGTGTAATGATCTGTTTTTATCACAGCTGTAATATTTTCTTTTAAAATTTATTTTTTATTTTATTTATATGAGGAAGAGATAGAGAGAGAGTGAGAGAGAATTGGCATATCAGAGCCTCTACCCACTGCAAACAAACTCCAGAGGCCTGTGTCACCTTGCACATCTGGCTTACATGGGTCCTAGGGAATCAAACCAGGGTCCTTTGGCTTTGCAGGCAAGCACCTTATCTGCTAAGCTACTTCTCCAGCCTTGTAATATTTACTTTATTAATTTGCTTTTGTGAATTCTTCATTCTATCCTTATGAGAAATAATCTACAACTAAAACCATGAGTTTTGACATTACCTTGAAATTACAATAGTTTTGGGGGGCTACATCACATAATGTTGGATTTTTAAAAGAAAAGTCTTCTCACACACAAATTTTTATTTTAGTTTATATGTAACATGAGGCAAAATTATTTTAAGTTTGAATTATTTAAAAAAAATGAAAAGATTGTTCATCATTCTATACTATTTCAAGGCACAGTTTAGTTTTTCTTCAATGGTTTCCTTAACATATCCATATTACTCATAGTAAGAGAGATAAAATTAATTTAAAAATATTATATTTATTTACTGATTTGAGAGAGAAGGGAGAGAGAGAGAGAGAGAGAGAGAGGAGAGGGAGAGAGAACATGACAGAGGCAGATAGAGAGAAAACAGGCATGCAAAGACTTCCAGCCATTACAAAGGAACTCCAGATGTATGTGCCACCTTGTATGTTTGGCTTATGTGGGTATTAGAGAATTGAACCTGGGCTTCACAGCCAAGTGTCTTAAACTCTAAGCCTTCTCTCCAGCCCATTAAATTAATTTTAATTGTAATTGAGAGTAATTAGAAAAAAATATATATCCTAAGCATTATGTTAAAATGTATAATTATTCTATAAGTAAAATATTCAATGCATTTTGCTTCAAGTTCTTGTTAGTATGTTATATTTGTGAGAGCATAAAGAAATTCATGGAGACTAAACAGTACACTATTGAATGATGAATGGATCATGGAAGAAATGAAAAAGGAAACCAATAAATACATAGAATCAAGTGATGTTGAAAATACAACATACTAAAACCTTTGGGACACAATAAAGGCAGTCCTAAGAGGGAAATTTATAGCTCTAAGTGCCTATATTAGGAAATTAGAGAGTTCAGAACTAAATAATTTAATGCTTCACCTTAAGACCTTGGGGAAAGAAGGATAAGGCAAACTAAAAATGAGTGGATGGGAAGAATTAATAAATATTAGGGCAGAAATTAGTGAAATGGAAACAAAAAACAATCCAAAGAACTAATGAAACAAAAGTTGGTTCTTTGAAAGGATAAAAAAGATTGATAAACCCTTAGTAAATCTCACCAGAAGAAAGAAAAGAGACAAAAATTAACAAAATTAAAGATGAAAAAGTCACCATTACAAGATAATAAAGAAATTATAAAAGTCATAAGGGCATACTTTAACAATATGTGTACCTCTAAGTTTGAAAATATGAAAGAAAGAGACAATTTTCTTGATTCATTTGACCTACTAAAAGTAAATCATTATGAGATAAACCATTTCAATAGACCTATAACAACTACAGAGATCCAAGCAGTTATTAAAAGTCTCTCAACTGAAAAAAGTCCAGGCCCAGATTGATTCACTAGTGAATTTTACCAGACCATCATGGAGGAACTAACACTACTACTTCACAAACTTTTCCATAAAACAGAAAAGGAGGGAATTCTTCTGATCTCCTTCTATGAAGCCAGGAGAAAAAAAGAAAATTCCAGACTAATCTACCTCATGAACATCAAGACAATAAGAAATCAAACAATCCAATTAAAAAATGGGCTGTGGAACTAAATTGAGAATTCTCACCATAAGAAATACAGATGGCATATAACCATCTGAAAAAGTGTACTATGTCTTCAGCCATCAGGGAAACGCAAATTAAAACTACCTTGAGATTCCATCTCTCTCCTGTCAGAATGGCTACCATCAAGAAAACAAATGACAATAAATGTTGGCTAGGATGTAGAAAAAAGGGGAACCCTTCTACATTTTTCATGGGAATGCAATCTGGCATAGCCATTGTGGAAATCAGTGTGGAGGTTCTTGAGTCAGATAAGTTTTCATATATATTATTGAGAATTGAGCTGTTAATTAAAAACAAAGAAATACTGAAATGCAGGACAATAGGAACATTCTGGAACTGCACTTGGTGATTTCAAGTTCCCTTCAGAAGTATTTTGTATGCCTAGTGGTTGCTGGTGCTGCATTCTACTTAAGCCATGTGTTAGATAAATGTTATAGTGTGTGTGTGTGTGTGTCTGTGTGTGTGTCTACAGTTCAGTATTTTTTGTTAATAACACCAAATTTGTTTCAGGATTTTTGTTATTTCTGCTATCTAGCCTAAAGAAACTCAAATATTACACACACACACACACACACACACACACAAGCACTAGTGAACTACATAATGTTTATCATCAAATTGCTTAAAACAAGTGATGTAGAAACACATTGCATTAGCTTAAGCAGCCTCTTACATAGATGATAAAAATGGTAGAAGTTTTCTCATTCTGACAGTCAGTGAAAAGAGCAATTAGAGTGCTATAACAGAAGAATCTCATGAAAATATAATTCAAAATAAAAATGAAAGTCTGTTTCACAAACGCAAAATAAAGAATTCATCTCCACAATATATTTAGACAGAAGGAAATAATATTTGACAGAAATATGGATCAACAGACAGAATGAAGAGAAATATACTTAGTAGTTACATAGGACAATGTGTGATTTATTTTCAAAGTATGTAAATCCCAATAAATGTAACCAGCAATGCAAACAAATAACTGGTTTCTAATATGAGTATTGTATCATGAAAATCATAATGAGTTATGGAAAAAAAGAAACAAAGTTTTGTATGGTTTTTATAGTGTATGAAATAGTATAATAGTACATCAATATAAGGCAAGATAAATGAAAGATGAATTCAATGAACTATGAAGCAAACAATGAAATAGTAAAACAGTGATTTAGGGAGGGAGATACCAAAGTGAAGTACATTGTATACAGGACAGCATAAAATCAATTATTTTGAACAGATAATGTATGCTAAAAATGATGTTTTAAAAACCAAAGTAATGTCATTTAGTTATTTTGCAAATAAATAAAGATAAATAGCAATAAAAATATTCAAAATTCAAAGTAAACACATATGGGACAATTGATAACATAAAATGTATATACTCTGCAGATTGCACTTACAAGATATATATTTAACATATAAAGATGCAGACACACTTAAAGTGAAAGGAGTGGTAAAGACATACCTTAATGTTATGAATGAACGAAAAGTACTCAGGACTTGGGTATAGAAGGGTGAAATAAACTCTTTCCTTTATTAGGAAATAATTATTAGGAGCTCTTTAACCTGAGGAGTAAAGAAACACCTTTTTGCTTTTGAAAAATATATATATATTTAATTTAATTTATTTTTTTCTTTTTTTATTGACAATTTTCATAATTGTAAACAATATCCCATGGTAATTCTCTCCCTCCCCCACCACTTTCCCCTTTGAAACTATAATTAACCCATAAGATGAAACCTACTCAAACAATGCATTGGAATTTTCAAATCCACATAATTAAAATTTTATGTCAGGATTTAATCCTTGTATTTATTTTAATTAATTGCATATGTGGAGAAATATGTTCACATATTTTTAAGGTTACCATGGAACAGAAACATAAGTGTTTTGGTAGAATATGTCAAAATCTCAACACCTGTATTTACTAATTATACATGAGAAATAAACATACATCTACATCTGCAGTTTATTTCTGTCAAAAGTTATAGGAATATAAGAGAAGCCACCTACTATGTATGCCAATGTCAATTTATTACTTCCCTTTAAATCTTATGCTGCCTAGCCTCTCACAGAGTGGAGACCATTTTTAACATATTTTAGCTATAATTCATCCATGTTAACTTATATGTTAAATTAAAAACCACTTTATTTTACTTGTCAACCACATATGGTGTATTCAGTAGGGTCTTACCTACTTACTTACCTTTGGTGGGTGATCAAGTACCCTGCCAGAAATCTGTCTTTCCTTTAGGAAACCTTGTAGGTCTCTGTGATCAAAAGCTCATTGTGGATGATAGCCACATGCTGGTACAGGGAGTTACAGGTCAGTGCCCACTCAGAAAAGGAAGAAAAAGATAACTAATATAAAAGAGTTGAGAGAAGAGAGATAGAGTGAGAGAGAGAGAGAGAGAGAGAGAGAGAGAGACTGTAGAAGATTAAGGTCAGTGTTTATAATACCCTCTCCAGTGTCTTGTGGCTCAGGTGTTCCCTCTAAGGGCCTGGTGATAGTTCAGCCATTTGATCTGCCATTTAGAATGTAGAATTTGACACATAAAATGGAATGGCATGGCTAGAAGCTGGAAGAGTCAGTCTCCAGACAGTCAGCACATCTAGTGCCAGAAGGTGCTACACAGGTGACTGGGGGGAAAATGACCAATATCTGTCAAAGTGATGCATGGTCTAACCTACTTAGCAGCACATAACCTGTCATGATGCTCACACAAGTGCAATAGTGGCACACAGCCATGGTGGAAAACCAACTGTTCTTGATTTGGCTAACTGATCCCCTCAGTGGTACAGGACCCATAGCTGGAACTGTGAAACAAGTCAGAACCATATCCAAACATAAGCCCTCTCTCCATTATCAAGCTACCACCAATCGTGGGCTACAAGAGGGCCTACACCTATTAAATTCTCTATTAAAAAGTAAGGGTTATCTCATTTGTCAGGTGCTAGCTTTACTCTCCATTGGAGAATCTGCTTCACTTTTTCAGATAGACACAGATCCTAAGGAGAGAGCCACCCATCATACCTCAAAAGGGCCCCAGCTGAAATTAAGAACAATTGACAAAACAAGCAAGGGTGCTTTTTTCTTGGTGAACTGGGTACCAGCACAAGGATGAAGGAAGTCAACACCAAGAAAAATCATCTCCTACCAAATCAGATTTCCAGAGACCCAGAGGCCCCCAATACCTCATCACTGAAGTAGATGGAAAATGAACCCAACATGGCTCAGGGAAACTTTGTGGAAGAGGGGGTGGAAAGAATATCAGAGCCACAGTTGGGTCATGATATGCAGAGACACTTATACTACCCATAACTTTGGGCTAACTCCACAATGCATGACCCATATACTTCAACAAGGAGGGGCCAGAGGCAGGGGTAGGACATGGATAAGCCCAAAAAATGTTACCAAATTGACTGTATTTGATGAATACAAAACTAATTAATAATAATAATAAAATGTCCTCAAGAAAATCCCACTTTATTATCTTGGTGTACTGCCATAGAAGAACCATTAAAACAGCTATCCTGATGGATGATTACGTAACCATGTGCTCATCTTTTCTATATGCTCTCCTATGTATGTGGTGCAGATTTAATAGTTTTTTTTTCCCCTAAGATTATTTCTGATATGTAGTTGTTCTTCAGTAATACTGTTGGATTTTTGCTTAAGATAAGGCCATACATTTCAATAACCTGCCATTGTAATCACTCATTTCTTTGTACCTATTCTGGATGTTTTCAAAATATGTATAGGATGCTTTTTGATCCAATTACCTTCTCTTATTCCTTTCCCTTCACACTAGCATCCTTCTTCCCATTAATTTCCTTCTTACTTTCATATCTTTTATTTAAGCCACTGAATTAAATTAGGTTTGCTTACATGATCATGGTTAGGTTATGTACTGTGAAATGGACAACTTGCCAGAAGCTTTGCCACTGATGAACCTGACTCCCTCACTCCCAAGAATGATGAACTATTAGCTGCCATTAGACACTTTCAGAGGTCTCTGTCTCATGTCCTCTTCCCTTGTTGACTGTGACATAATGACAGGTTCGGTCTTTTGCTGGAAAGCAGAGTTGTGGTGACTTCCTGAGTGTAACAGCCATGTCATACCCAGAATCCAGCATTTTAAATCACTCTTTTCCATCCTTCTGATCTTATATTCTTTCTGTCTTTATCCCTGCCAGGAGACTATGGCTATGGGAATAGGCTTTAGGTAGTGGTGGAACCTATCATTATTTTAATACTAAACTATAATTATAGCAAGCTAAACTGATATATAAATATCTATATTTGTTCCCTTGGATGAGTCTGAGGCCTTGGCCACAGAGGTTTCTCACTACAATGAGGAGACATTAATGCAGAGAAATACAGCTGGAAAAATTTCTGAGAGTGTCTCCTGTGTGCAAACAATCACTTCTTACATGAATTTGTGTGTTGAGTAGCATCCTCTTTGTAGGCTCTGGCCAGGTATGCATGTCACCATCTCTGCTGAAGCAACTAACTAACCATAGTACTTTCTTCTTATGAGCCATATGAAAGCTTCTAAAACTTATTTTAAACATATTATTGTTTAATCCAAAATTTTACTTATCAAAGCAAGTCACATGGATAAGACTACAACCAAAGACTAGAGGTATATCTAATGTCTAAAAGGAGGTCATAGCTAGTGTATGTATCAGAGAGAGAGGAAGTAGTGGGACATCTTCAAGTTCCTTATATATGCACACTTCTTTCTTTTTGTATATACTGGTCTCTTTTCCTGAATTAGATAGATAGATAGATAGGTAATATATTATATATTTTGTTTTCTGAGGTAGGGTCTCATGCTAGCTCAGGCTGACCTGAAATTCACTATGTGGTCTCAGGGTGGCCTCGAACTCTCAGCGATCCTCATAGCTCTGCCTCTCTAGTGCTGGGATTAAAGATGTGTGCCACCATGTCCAGCTCCTGAATAATATCAAATCAATATATTTACCATCTTACAAATTGTACACATTCCTAATCATCATCTAACATGCAATTTAATATAATTTTCATAGAAACCTCCTTTTTGAACAGGCAGTTTAAATTCCTTCATTTTTATGCATCTTATCATTTTAAACATTATTTTCATACAGCTGTCTTACTTAGACACTTTAATACAGACAAACTACTTTTACCCATGTCCTTGACTCTTCCATAAGTTAGGTAAGAATATTGGAGGTAAAGTCTGGTATTTTCATTATTATGCCTGTGATATCAACCCAACAAAAATGTAAGAGTGTCTAATATTAATTTTCTGTGAGGACTAAAATGTGAACTGGTGATATCCATGAGGTTTAAAATTTGGGTTATATATATATTTTTTCTTTTTTTCTGTACAAAACTATTTGACTGTTAGGGATCTCAAAAGATGTAAGTAGGAGAGCTTGTGTAAGTATGATGGCCCTACATTTAGTCTGTGGCCAAGGCCTCAGAGTCATCCAAGGGAACAAATATAGATATTTATATATCAGTTTAGCTTGCTATAATTATAGTTTAGTATTAAAATAATGATAGGTTCCACCACTACCTAAAGCCTATTCCCATAGCCATAGTCTCCTGGCAGGGATAAAGACAGAAAGAATATAAGATCAGAAGGATGGAAAAGAGTGATTTAAAATGCTGGATTCTGGGTATGACATGGCTGTTACACTCAGGAAGTCACCACAACTCTACTTTCCAGCAAAAGACCGAACCTGTCATTATGTCACAGTCAACAAGGGAAGAGGACATGAGACAGAGACCTGAGACTGACTGATTCCCTAGGGCCCCCATAATCAGCTGGGGATGTCTGTGCACATCTCCAACCCAGGTTCTGTGTGGATTAAAGGTCAAAGTATTGCTGTGGCTTCTAAAAATGGCAGCTGTGCATTCAGAAAGACTCCTTCTGAAAGAAGTATGTGGATGAATAATAAAGGAACACCAGACATTCAACACTCAGGCACTCAACATGCATCTGCACATACACATGAGAATATACTTCACACACATTGCACCACACATATCACATCTGCCAAAAATTAATATGTTGTTGGTTATCAGAAAATTACATTTTGTACAGATGCAAAGTGAGAGGTTCTAGAGTAGCTTAACAGAATATATGATACTGGACAGAAAGGTATATTTATTGCCAAGGATAGAGATAATTGCTGACGTGCACCCTGAAATTGCCCCTGAGTTTTATATTACTCAAGAGAGGAGTTTCAACTCCTCTAACTTAGGTGAAATTTTTGTTGGTTTTAATATAGTTAGGAAATAACCTCATAAATTTGACATTTAAAATAGTGACAGAAAATTATCACATAAGACAGAAAAATATAGTATTTAGTAATTTTACTTCACAAGTATTAAAATACAGAATTGCTCCTAATTTGGCTTTTTTGGAAAGATGATTATATGTATGATGCTCAGAATGGAAACCAGGTGTGACACAATCTCCCTTATTACTGAGGTAATCAGCTTAGTGTATAGGTCAAATAACTAGCTATGAAAGAAAAATTAGTGAAATACCTGCATTGTACACATGCACATATGCCTACATATGGAGTTATTTTATGCATTTTGTTCTTAGAAGTAGTTTGGTCTCAGGCTTCAAACATGTTACATTCATATGAAAGTAATATAAAAAGTAACCAAACTTCCAGTGATTCTTGTTAACAGTATTGAGGTTAAAACAACATTAATATTTTAAGTTTATTCATTATTTTGCATCAGCTTGCTCTATTACTTTTCTAAGAAAAGTAACAATGTCTTTCCCTTTCAAGTTTTAAAAAATATAGAAGACTTTAGCACAAATGGGTTGTTTTACTTGATTACTGAATCAGTACCTACAAGTAAATTGATTATAGCCAGGTTACAAATCTGTCAGTAAGTAAAATCAATAAGAACTATAAAATTAGTGGGAGTATGGTTCTAAGTAATTTATAATGGTACACAGGTGACTAGTTCCTGCAGTAAGTTATTATAGTTTTTCCATTATAAAACAAATACATTACAATTAATTATTGATTTTGACACTTTCCTACAATAGTTCCTTTTGTTACAAATGAGACCTGTTTGGATCTTTCTTCTGCATAACTATAAATTATATTCTTAATTTTCAACCTATTGTTCCATAGACATATTTTACAATGTAATGAGCTGAATGTGGAAAAAAAAGTTTTTAATAATAAAGGTTGAATAAAATTTGCAACTCATCACAACTACCATAGAATCTTATTTCTTCAGGCAAGTAAAGCAGTAATAAAACCGGAAGCATCTCATTAAGCTGAATACTGAAGTTAGACATTTGATATAATGGTTTTATAATCATCATCTTGTTTCCATAGGCAAAGATAATTAGGTGAGAGTAGTCAGAGAAATCTAAGACTTCATGCATGCCAATGAAAATGAAAAACAAGAGACACATTGTCTTAATCCCTTTGGGTTGATATAATAATGCACCATAAATAGCTGACATGGACACAGAGACTGAACACTCACCATTCTAGAGGCCAGGAGGTCCAAGGACAAGGCTCCAACAGATGTGGTGTTTAGCTGAGGACATGCGTTCTTGTTCATGTGGCCTCTTGTTTTGTTCTGATCTCCCTCTCATGAAAGCAGCTGTCTGGGTTGGGGTCTCTTCCTCAGTGAGTAGGAATAGAGTGAGGAGAAACACTCTAGGTTTAAGTATCATGCAGTTCTGACTTTCTTGCCAATTTTTGTATGTATTAGTAAAATATTTATTTAGTCATTGACTCATTATCCATTGTGTATTAATGGCTGTATTTCTTTTAATTTTTTTTTCTGCAGTTTCACTGGGAAGCAGATCAGGAAATAAGTGGGGATATTTGTTTCTTTTACAAAGCTTTCATATTTACCTGTACATAGTGTAAAGGAAAACGAGAACCTACAATTTGATTAAAGGGTAAAAAAATGATGTGATGAGGGAGTGCTTTGCAAATATTTCTGGTGAGAATGATGTAATTTGTTAACTTAGATGTGCTCCTATGGCATTGTTTCAAGTGAAAATATGTAGAACTATATATAGAGTGTGTAGCTCTGATTATAAAAATAAGCATTCAAACTTTAACCTATTGGTAGAAATTTAAAAATTAAGAATTACTTTTGACAGAGAAAGATGATTAAGGTAGGAAAAATCAATGTAAATGAAGTAAATTACCTTAAAAAACAAAAGAAATATAAATCGGGTGTTTTATATATAAATTTTACATTTTCTTTTAGAAAAGTCTGTCAAATTTGAACTTTAATATTGCTTAAAATATTAAAGGGTATGAAAATAGTAGATGTTAAGATTAGGGTTTTTCATAATTTTTTTCAGATATATGAATATATATATATGAATGTTAATGTCAGAAAACACTATTTTCAATATATGGGATGAATAAAGACTCAGACAGATTTATTCCTTAAAAAGTTATTCACAAAAACAATAAAATTTGATTTTTTAAAGATTTCAAATTCTAATTGTATTTTTACATATTAGTGTGAGTCACATTTTAGACAGCTAACATTAATGTGTGCTAAGCAGTTCTGAGTAAAGTGTGAAAACATTCTTTTATACATTGGTTTTCTATTTTAGCTAATAGTCACTTGAAAACCAAGATTTATTTCATAAGAATTCATTATTTTTAAAGTGCTTTCATTTCACTTATAATGATGCATTATATTTATGTAATCTTATTTAAAATTACTATGTTACATAAAATGTTATCAGAATTATTATTATATCTTATTAATATTTTAGCCCTATGAGATAGGTCCTATGATAGATATAACGTGTATGTAAGCAAACAAGAGTTTATCAGAGCAAAATATGCTTATATAGTATGATAAAACAGTTAAAGGCCCAGGCATTGTGGGGCACACCTTTAATTCCAGCACTCAGCAGGCAGAGGTAGGAGAATCACTGAGTTCAAGATCACCCTCAGACTACATAGTGAATTCCAGGTCAGCCTTGGCTACAGTGAGATACTACCTAGAAAAAAAATAATAATAAAAAAAAGTTAAAGGACATATTGAAAGGGATAAATGATAGGTGGATGGATAGATAGATAGATAGATAGATAGATGATAGATAGAGAATGGGAGAGAGAGATAGAAATATATAGATAATATATAGAGATTATAGATAACATAAAAAGCTATAGATATGTATATATAAGTACATTTTAAATCTCTACATATTACACATATGCAAGTACTAATTATTTATCTTAAAATCTGAATGTCTATCAAAAGACCACCAAGCATATTGCTCTATTGCTTATAGAATGGGACAAAATTAAATGAGATAAACTTACATATACTTTCTTTATGGAAATATAGTGTTTTTATCTAAACTGAAAGACAAAAAATAAGTAAATATTTTACCATCTTGTCCTAAACTCAAATGTCAATATCGAGTCAAGGACTAGAGAAGTGATTTACTGGTTAAGACACTTGCCTGTGAAGCCTAGGGACCCAGGTTTGATTCCCCAATACCCAGGTAAGATACCCAAGGTGGTGCATATTACTGGGTTCATTTGCAGTGGCTCAGGGCCCTGGCCTGAGCATTCTCTCTCTATCTGCCTCTTTCTCAAATAAAAATAAATAAGTAATATGTGTTCAAAAATATATGGCTAACCTATGACAGCATGAAAAGAATGTGTACAAGACCTAAAGATATTTCATCTTCCACTTTTCTAATTATTAAATTACACTTTCAAAGCCAAAACAATTAATACATTTAAAATATTTATTTTGAAATACAACCAAGTACTAATCTACTTATACTCTTTAGATTATAGCAACTTATCGGGTTTTTCTGTTTTGATCAAATAATCTTCCAAATTTAAAATTTCAAATTACTGAAAATCAGTATTCAATAATTTGAGACTCAAACAGCAGAATTATCTTACAGCATACTGGTATATAATGAAAGTTTTTATATCATACATAAATCGAAAACACTAATTATACAATCAAGTATTAATATTGTCCCAAAACAGTTGAATATGTTTTATTTATTTGTTTTAAATTTTAATTTCTCATTGATAAGTTCCATAAATATACACAATATAATTTGATCATAATCTCCCAACTCTTTCCATTTGACTGTCCTAAATTCCTATCTACTAAATCCCTTCTTATTTCCAACTTGTCTTTCCTCTATTTTGATGTCATAATTTTTCCTCCTATTATGCAAGTCTTGTATAGGTAACATCAGCCACTGTGAGGTCATGAATATCATCTCCCCTTTGTGTCTGAATAACAACATTGTAAGCACACCTCTTCTTCCTTTGGCTCTTACATTTTTCTCACCACCTCTTTCACTATCATCCCTGATCCTTGGAAGCTGTGATAGAGATAACATCACTTAGTGGTGAACACTCCACTGTCACTTCTTCTCAACATTTTGTCTACTTATAAGACATTTGAGTGGTCACCACTATCAGAATAGAATAGCTTCTATAATCAAAAGAGAGAATAACAATAATAAGTGGGAAAGAGCATAAATTTTTACAAGGCAATGTAGTGGTCATAATATATTCATTTAGCCAGACAATAGTGATTTCCCAGCTAGGGATTTTGAACTCCTCAGCTTTTGGCTTTTACTTTCATTTATTGTTGTTTTAATTTTCATATAATTTGGAAATGTACACATAACTCTGTGTGATAGCTTTAAGCAGCAGTATTGTGATGGGTGCTCACTGATATTGTAGGTTAGATTCTGACGAAACAATGAGTGGAACTATAAAGACCTCTTTTCACTTTAGCTTTAGGAAAGATAGCTTACTCACATATAAAAGAATGTTCCTATGTGTCAGACAGTGTTCTAATGGATTTACATAATTCATAATTGCTTGTTAACTAAGCACAGCCAGATAAATAAGAGGGTGACAATTCTCCCCACCTTGAAGGAGATACTGGGTAACCATCCAAAGTATTCAGCTAATGAGAGATGGAAACCAGTTCCTGCAATTGCACATCCTGAGACCTTTAAAACAAATACTGCTATAACCCTAGAAAACTTCATCTCTTATAAATCTGGGAATAAGGGGGAATCTTTACATTAGTTGTATAATCCTAGAAACCTCCATATCTTATAAGTTTGGGAACGAGGGGCAGCTTTACATTTGTTTCCAAATGAAAAACTTTGACTCAAGTTTCTCATTGTATTTAATAACAAAATGAAGAAAGGAAAGGGCTCTTCTCATTTCATGTAGCCTGACTCCTATTTCATAATTTTTGTGTGAAAGTATTTTTACACTATGTAGTCATGAAAGCTAATATACAAATTATGATTATTCCTCTGAAGTTTATAAGAGTGGGTACAAATAGAATTTTGTATTTACTTTATTTTTACATTTTCTATTTATAGTGATGAAGATAGACTTTTATCTGCACTGCTCTTTGTTTTAATATAAGCCGCCATTATCTTTTGGTTTTACTCATAGTGTAAGATCTCATCCCTCCTTTCAACTTCCATCAGGATAATTTTCAGACTGCACTCAACGCCTTTTCCTAATCAATCCTAACATGTGAATTAATAATCCTTCTCAAAACTCCAGTGAGTTTGCACGTCCTGGAGGATCAAATTTTGCCTGTCCTCTATGTCCTGTTTTTCTCCATTACGCTGCTCCTAGCTGGCTGCTTTCCAGTTTCCCCATGCTAACCATGCTTGCACACAGTTTGTGCATTGGTTCCTTCCTTTCCAATTGCTTAGTTTGTACCTCTTGCCAATCCCTAAACACCCAATCCTCCATTCCCTTCCATTTTTTTGAATCTCCTCTGGCAGTCTGTTGTCTATAATTATATGCCTTCATGCTTTGACTTATCTTTCTAGCACTGCTTTCATTATTGTTCAGGAAAAATTATTATATGAGCTATGTTAATTACTTCTTCTTGCATAATGTTTAATGTTTACTTCATATAGTAACAGTGCAATGATTCATTTACTGAGTAAGTAAAATGAATTGTTAGAATATCAATGGAAGAGGTGATATTCTGAAACAAAGTATTTCAAGGCAGTTTGAGAAATACGAGTGTTACCTAGTCTGGCTAAGACATCAGGCCTATCATTTGTTTCTGTTTGAGACTTTCTTGTTATTGTTTGGATTTTATATTGCTTCTAAAGTTGGTGAAGATCAGAACACATGGGAAATATGAGATATGCTTATCTGACATCTTGATTATCCAGTATTGATCATTCACACCTTCCCGCCCCCCCCCCCCCCCACCGAGGTAGGGTCTCACTGTAGCCCAAGCTGACTTGGAATTCACTATGAAGTTTCAGGGTGGCCTTGAACTCATGGTGATCCTCCTACCTCTGCCTCCTGAGTGCTGGGATTAAAGGTGTGCACCACCATGCCCAGCCACACATTCCCTTTTTAATATTCTTACAGAAAGGGTGAAATTATGGACTTTTGTTTTATAGAAAAAAGAAACCTCTTAATCTACAGAAACCTTTTTTCATGTAAAGTCTACTGAGTGACACTTTATTTACATGGCTCCATCTATACTCCAAGAACTCCAACACCAAAACGGAAAGACCATGAAACAAGCTAAAGCACTTGCTAAGGCTTGTTTTCTCTAAGACATTTTCTTACAGATTCACAACTTCAAGAGAATCTTTCCCTCTATCAATTTTCTTTCCTAATTACCTGAGTCCACTTTTTGTCTCTTTCCTTCCACATGGAGATACTATGCTTTCCCTTGTCACCACTGGATCTTTAGCACCTCACCAAGGATCAGAAATTGGCAATAACTTGGTGACTGACAGACTTTAGTACATTCTCCAGACCAGAGGGTGGCTTTTGTAACCGAGGACCTTCATGATGATTGAGTTCATCTTGATTGTGGCAAATATTGCCAGACATGGAATCAGCTTCTTAAGTGTGAACTTTTTGAAACTGATTTCTTTTTAATGGCTATTTTGGGCTTATACTTCATGATTGGTAATTATTATCTAGGGGAAACAGATGTTACAATCACATGCAAAATGTAGAAGTCATAAAAAAGACTGATTTTTTTTTCCCAGATAACAAGACTTAAAAACACGTTTTAGGGCTGAAGAGATAGCTTAGTTGTTAAGGCACTTGTCTGCAAAGGCAAAGGATCCTGGCTCAAGGAGGCACATGCATCTAGAATCCATCTGCAGTGGCTAGAGGTCCTGGCATGCCCACTATCTCTCTCAGACACACACACACGCACACACACACACACACACACACATACACACACTCACACACACTGCATCTTTCTCTCTCTCTCTCAAGTAAATAAATAAAATATATTTAAGAAAATCACATTTTATGCTGTGAAAATAAATTTATTATTAATGTCTTTTAAAAGAAAAATCATTGCAATAATAAAAGCTTTATTATATCCAAATATCACCTTGCATGTATGTAACTTTTCAAAAACTGACTATTCATACATGGAGAACAAAAGAGGGAAGACTGGTATAAGAGAAATAGAAAAGTGGGATAAGAAAAAAAATTAGAATACCTGGAAATTTTATGTAAAAAGAAAAAAAAATGAGACAAAAAGCTAGACAAAACAAAATAAGGGATTTTTTGTTAAAACTTCATTTGTGGAGTAATTAAAAATATTACTGTCCATTTTATTTATTCATTTAGAAAGGAGTAAATTAGATCCGACTAGATTTAGTTTAACATAATTCTTGTGTGCTAGTTTGAATAGGAACTGTCCCCTACTGCCTCATGTGTCTGTGATTAAGCTTCATTCCCAGTCCCCAGTTGGTGGCAGTTTGGGAGATGGAGCCTTGCTGGGGGACATCAGCTATTATGAGCTTCCCTTGGTTTTCATTAGTGCAGCTTACCAGTGCCAGAGAGCTTACTGTTGTTGCTTTCTGCCAACTGCTATGGCAAGATGTCATGCTTTCCTAACATGATGAAACTTCCCCTTGAGACTGTAAAGCTAAAATTATTTCTTTTCTCCAATAAGGTGCTTCTGGTTGGATATTTTGTCCCACAAATGGGAAGATAACTGCAACATCTTAACTTTGTGTAAACTCAGAATTTGTCAAAATTACTTCTTAAGATGAAACATTACATTTTTAAAAGACTGTTTTAGTTCCCAGCTGGAAGGAAGCAGTATTTTTTAAGTCAAAGATTAAACTTGATGTATACCAAGATTTATTTCAGTAATTATCCTCGTATAATTGGGGAAAATTTGATCCCTGATTCATTTACCACTGGCAATGTGGAAATTCCTTAGAGAAAGGATTATTCATTGTATAACTTTTTAGTTACATCACTTTATAGAACAATAATCACATATAATAATATTTGGAAAAAAATTCAAGTTCAGATATGCCTCACAGAATTGTGTTTTTTTTTTCTTTTTGTTTTATTAATTAGTTCTGTACTCAGTGAATACAGTCAATTTGGTACCATTATTAGGCTCATCCAGTACCTACCCCCTCCCTTTGGCCCCTCCTTGTTGTGGTATATGGGTTATGCAATCTGGAGTTATCCCACTGTTATGGGTAGGATAAATGTCTGCATATCATAACCCAACACGTGGCTCTGACATTCTTTCCACCCCCTCTTCAGCAAAATTTCCCTGAGACATGTTGGGTTCTTTTTTGGTCTGCTTCAGTGATGAGGTGTTGAGGCCCTGGGGGTGTCTGGATATTTGATTGGCAGGAGTTGATTTTTCTCTGTGTTGATCTCCTTCACCCTTGTGCTGGTACCCAGTTCACCAAGAAAACAGCACCCTTGCTTGTAGCAAACAGAATCAGGTGGTCCTTCTTACTTCTCTAACCATGTTTTATGATTATGTGAGTTCACTGAGTATGATCTGTTCCAGGTTTGACCACTTTTCTACAAATTTCATTGTGTCATTTTTTTCTTACTGCTGAGTAGAATTCCATCATGTAGATATACCACATCTTAGTTATCCATTCATCTAATGATGGGCCCCTTGGTTGATTCCAGTTTTAGCTATTATAAATTCAGCAGCTAGCTATAAACATGGTTGAGCAAATATCTCTGAACTGAGGCATGGAGCTTTTAGGGTAAATGCCTAGTAAGGAAATAACTGGGTCTGTTGGTAACTCTATATTTAACATTTTAGGAATCTCCATATTGATTTCCATAGTGATTGTATCAGCTTATATTACCACAAACAGTGAATGAAGGTTCCTGTTCCTCCACATATTCACCAATATTTGTTTTCATTTGATTGTTTTTAAATGTTTGCTATCCTTACTGGGGTAAGATGGAATCTCATAGTTATTTTAATTTGCATTTCCTTGATGGTTAGGGATGTTGAACATTTTCTTAAGTGGGAGTTTTCCATTTGTATTTCTTCCTCTGTGAACTCCCTATTGAGTTCTCTGCCCCGTTTTGTGAGTGGGTTGTTTGATTAGTTATTGTTTAGGTTTCTGAGTTCCTTGTAGATTCTAGAAAGTAGGCCTCTATCTCCCATTCTATGGGTAATCTATTGGCTTTGCTTATATTATGTTTGTGCAAAAACTTTTCAGCTTCATGATATCCCACTGGATGAGTGATTGTTTAAGTTATTGAGCTACTGGGCTTTTGTTCAGGAAGTCTTTCTCCACAATTATATCATGGAGAGTTCCTCCCATTTTTTTTTTTTTTTTCTGTCAGTATTAGAAGTGTTTCAGGTCTTATACTGAGGCCTTGGATCCATTTGGACTTGATTTTGTTAAGTACAATTTAGCTCATTTTCATGATGTAATCTAAGATTCTGCACTATGGGCCCAGGTTCACAATGTTTGCCCTGTGTGCTAAGTCTTCTGATAGGTATTACAGAAGTAGACTAAAGTGAGATGCACCTTTAGACTTCAAAGACTCAAACATTATTAACAAAAGGAATATTAAGATATATTAATTTTATAATTTAGTATGTTAAAAAATTATGCCAAACGTCCCATAAGATCAAGAGAACTTAAGGGTGCCATACATATCTGAGATGAGGGTTCTGATTGGAGAAAACATCCTATTTATGCTTTTATAATTAGTATCAGTATGTGTTATACTTTAGTGACAAAGGAAAAGGATGCCCCTAGATAGAAACTGTTAAAAACTAGTGAGTCATAGTGGCTTCTGCCTTTATTTGGGTGATTGAATTAGGAGGATCACCATGACTTTGAGGGCAGTTTGGACTATAGAATGAGTTCCAGGTCACCCTGAAATACTATGAGGCCCTGCAACAAAACAAAACAAAACACCTAGTGGGATGGAGAGATGGCCTAGCAGTTAAGGTACCTGCCTGAGCAGCCTGAGGAACCAGGTTCAATTCTCCAGATTCCGCATGGTGTCACATGCATTTGGAGTTAGTTTGCAGTGGTTGGAGGCCCTGGCATATCCATTATGTATCTCTCTCTCTCCTTCTTTTTCTCTCTTTTACTTTCTGTCACTAATAAAAATTGTAGCAAAATGAGGTCATTTAGGTATATTGGAAGAAATTCTGACAAACATTGCTACGGTTTGGATCATGTTCCCCCAAAGGACATTAGGTAAAGTTTTGGCCCCTGGGGTTATATTGGCAGGTGGATGGACCTATAGAAAGTGAGGCCAAGTCAGAGGTCCTTAGGACAGTGGGAACCTTTCCTTGAGGGTGACTCTGTCATATTTTCCAGAGTACTAAAGCAATGGTCATTTTTGCTTGGACTGGAACATCTGAGGTCAATAGTTTAAGAGTGCAGCTATACTGGGAGTGAGAAAGCTCAGCTGCAAGAGATTTGAGTAGCCAGTTAAAGCAACAAGACAATAACTATGTTTGCCAAGTCTTTGATATCTGGCTACAGCGAGGTGGATAAGAGGCTAAAACAAGAGACCGTGTTTTGCCCCTGCAAAGGGAATTTGCACTGGCAGAAGGTCAAATACATGAGAAAGGATTTAGGGGTGTTATTACTGCTTTAGGGTCCTCAAATTACAACCTCTAAGAAATTTAAATTGAGGGGGTATTGAGGAGGGGTAAAGGCAGCCTAGGCAAGTACTAGCTCTTGAATAACATGGAGGTATGTTCTTAATCATTCCTTCTCTCCCCAACCGTAAGAAGGCTATGGCAGGGTACATAAGAAGGATCACCACCCAAGATCTCAGATATAGATCTAGGGGAATGACAATATTGTCCATGCATGAGGAATGCAGTTAAATGTTAGAAATGACCAACCAGGGAGGTCTGGATCTTGAATTCCTGACCAATAAAATCATGATCAGTACATAGGTGACCATGCAAAATGAGATTAAGGAAGAAGGCATCCTGCCAGTTTTGCAAGAATTTGCCAGAGTGAAAGTGGAGGATGTAGTACCTGGTGAAGGAGGAAACCCACTGACTGAAAGCTGTGATCTTGGGAAACTGTAAACAGTTCATAATTTTAAGGTATTTGAAATATTGTAATACTTCTGGGTTTCTATATGTATCCTTAAATAATATAAGCAATTTTTTTTTTAAATTGGCCAGGTCTGGTGGCACATGCCTTTATTTATTTATTTTTTGTTGTTGTTTATTTGTATTTATTTATTTGAGAGAGAGAGAGAGAGAGGCAGAGAGCAAGAGAGAGAATGGGCGAGCCAGGGCTTCCAGCCACTGCAAACGAACTCCAGACATGTGCATCCCCTTGTGCATCTGGCTAACTGGGTCCTGGGGAATCGAGCCTCAAACCGGGGTCCTTAAGCTTCACAGGCAAGCGCTTAACTGCTAAGCCAACTCTCCAGCCCTTTAAGCAAATTTTTATTTCCAACAGGAATGTGTTGATTTTGAAGGACTATCTGGGTTTTAGTATCATAAAAGTTTTCTGAAATTCCCTCTTCTTTGATGACTCTGTATGGCATGATTAGTGTCACATTTAATTAGCCATGAAAACTCCCTCAGTTTTATTCGGAGTGCTCTCCAGCCCAAGGATTTTCATCAGTGTCTCCACCAATAGCTAGAAGGTACAACAACTTAGCACTGTGTTGAAGTATATTTTCTTTAATTACACTCAATACTTTGTGTATTCCAAGATCAATGGGAAGTTATGTTACTAAAAATTCTAAAATGCATCTTTCTTAAGCACTTTTAATTAAAAAGTTTGTAAAGCAGAACTATGAGATATGAGTAAAAAAGGAAAAAAAAAACTGTAGTTTTCAAAAAAAAAAAAAGGAAACTAAGCATATTTCTGGCAAATGTTCCATGAAACAATGATTACAAACACACTTTCATAGTTTTGAGAAGCCTTCTTCAGCATAAATTTGGCCAACCATTTCATCCAGTTAAATCCTGGAATTATTTTAATTTGTCTCAAGAATAAGAAAACCACATATAATAATGTTACTGACTTTTAAGATGCTACAAAATGACCTGTCCTATGTAGAAGTCCTCTCTCTAATTTACCTCATATGCTACAGAAACTCTATATTTTCCATTTATCTTAATAATTCTCCTCCTAAGTAATTCATTACATCATTAACTATGAAAAGATCTATTGTTTTATATTGATGGTTTTCATAATTTATTGGGGTGTAAAAGTGGAAACGCTTGTAGACAAAAGCTATCAGGAAAGAAAGAAAAAGTGTATGATTATAAATATGGAAGAAATGACTCCCATTTTCTCATATGTAGTAAAGTCAGCTGACAACAGTCCTATTTAAGACATTCTTAGAGAATGTTCAGAAACAATATAAAAATAAGAAAATAAATAGCTTTACTATACATTATGAACAATTAAGTAGAAAATAAAATAAGAATCCCCAAACAATTGAGAAACAAATGAAAAAAAAAATCTTATCAATTTATCAATATCAGAAATAAAGGGGAAATAAGTTATGTTAAAGCATGGGAAAATAAAGGAAATCAATAAAGATTATGTGAAATGAATAGTTAGTATGTGATTAAGGTGGCTTTAAAAAAAGCATGCAATAATCAGCAACTAAAATACTGACAATATATTTTGTAAAAACTAAAATGAGATTTCCAACCCAATTCAATTACAATAAATTTAAAATGCTCCAAAACACCATAGTAAGCTCTAAAGCTCTTAAGGAAGGACATTTAGAACACAGTTTTGAATTTAATTTTCTCATATAAATATTAAAAAATGAAGAATGCCAGCTGGACAGATGGCTCATAGGTTAAGGCATTTGCCTACAAAACCTAAGGACTCAGGCTAGATTCCTCAGTACCCATGTAAATAAAGCCAGATGCACAAAGTGGCACATGCACCTATAGTTCATCTGTGCAGGCTAGAGTCCCCGGTGCCCCTATATTCATTCTCTCTCTCTTTCTCCCTCCCCTTCTCTTCTCTCATAAACAAATAAATAGTGAATATGAATATTCACCTTTGCGATGGAAAATACCACTTAGGATGCACACATGCATACACACAGACAAGAGAGAGAGAGGTGTAGCAGCCTGAAAAACTGAAAATTGAAGGGTATTAGAATGTAATAAATATGGGTAATTGAATTTGTGATGGCTTTACACGGGAAGAATTTCTTAAATTACACCTTCATTTGAATTTTGGAAAAGAGAAATTATGGAACAAATTAACATATTGGAAGCATAAAATTACATGTATGTCAGGTTTGACAAATTATTGAGTGTGGCTGAAATTCAAAGTTTTCAATAAGCGTCTATATTAAAGAGTTATGTAGCAGAAGAAATTCAATTCTGCACTAGGATTTATCTAATGATAATTTTAAATTCCTTTATTTACAATTTATGTTAATAAATCTACTGAATTTTTAACTAAATCATTAATTCTCAAAAGATCTGTTCTTTTACACTGTTGATTGACTGACAATTTACTGGGGTGTGAAAGAGGAAACAAATGCCAATGCAAGCAATCAGATGTTTATGATTTTTATGTAGTTCCGGTAATTGGCTTCAGAGCACCTCATTTATCTTAATTTCTAGAACTGGATAGCACCTCTTCAGCAAAGGCCAGTCTGTGGCCACAGTCTTTAATACAAGAACTCTGATTTTAGCTTGAGTTAACAAAGAGTGAAGGAGAGCCCTGATTTCCACCATCCTTAATTCCTTCCCACTGATGGTACCCACAACTGTTTCAACATTTTATATTAAAAAAAAATCACAGAATTGGGTATTTTTGCATATTTCAGCCCTTTTAAATTTGGCAGCAGATTAAAATGATTTAAAGTCCTGAAATAAATATTTTCATGTGATATCTTTTTTGTTGTTGTTGTTGTTGAAAGAGCCAAACACCTGACTATGATATATATCACACTATCAGAAATTGTCATAACTAGGCTCAAATATTTAGTTAGAAATCAAGCTTGGTGGTTTATATTTTAATACTTTTACTGGCAAAGTACCAAGCTAGTGAACCTGACTCACAAAATTCAATAGGTTTCTCTGGTATTCTGACTGTCTGCAATACATATATAGACAAATGAATCAAACTTGCACTTAAGTTTTTGTTGACCTAGCAGAGCATATTTGAATCATTCATCTTACAATGTAAATTAGGCATTTGGATATTAGTTAAAATTGTTACCAAATGGAGTCTTAATGAAATTGATTTACAGATATAAAATCTTATAACTTATAAATGCAATTCCTGAATGCCTTTAACTTACAGGATATTTTTTGTCCTGCTTTCTGCCCACCTACTTATGTTCATGAACTTAGATATAATAAACATAGGGTTAGAGGGTAGCTCATCAGTAAAGTGTTTGCTGCCCATAAATGAGAACCAGCATACCAGTCTGCAGCACCAAAATAAAGGCCCGTGTGGCAGTGTGCACCTGTATTATCAGTACCGGGGAGATGGAGACATTCAAATCCCTGAGCTTGCTGGCTAGCACTCTGTCCAAGTCAGTGGGCTCCTGGTTCAGTGATATGTACTGTCTCAAATAATAAAGTGGAAAGCTATTGAGGAAAATAGTCATCACTGACATCTAATCTCCATGCACATATATGTACGTAAACCTGCACACACTCTTGTGTGACAATACATATGCAAACATGCATCTATGCACACTCCCCACATGTACATGCAAAAATATAATGAATCATATTAATTTTGAATTCTCTGTAGCAAAACATGTTTATCAATAATTATGTCTTTTGCCTTCACAAATGTCACATAAATAATTATTATAATATACCTATAAAATTATTTTTACAATACTCATCTACTGATGAGATTCTCAAGGCATGGAGAATTTAGTGCTGAATTCACACTGCAGGAAAGTTGTGGTACTTGGATTGAGATACGGCCATGCTTGCTTATCTAGAATTGCATTTTATTCCTTATCACAGTATGTTCTTTTTTATATAATGCTTGAAAAGCTTTACAGCTTAAAAAATGTTAAACTTTTCATATTCTGAGTTAATATGCTGTTAGTTTTTTTTACTAAATATTATCTTAATTTACTTTTGTGAAATTTAAAAATAGCCTAGAATTTTATTTCATTTTTCATTAGGGCACAATGTACTATATATGGGATATTTTAAAGGTCGTAGTAAAAATTGATATAAATAGTTAATACTTTCTATTTACATAATAATTCAGTTTTGTGTAATGAACTATGTTATAGAATCTGATTTTCCATTTAACATTGTTTCTTTGGTTAAAATTTATGTATTTTATTATAGAACTTGATAAGCAAATTTTCATACACATTTCCAATGTCAGTCTAATCTACAAACTCAGATGGCCTATAAATAACATATATGATTTGTGTTCTTAAAATGTTGCAAAAGCTGTGGAAGAGGAGGCTGAAAGATTTTTAGAGCCACATGTTGGGACATTATGCACAGAGACACTGCCTCCTCCCCATAACTTATGGCTAACCCCACAATCCATGACCCTCATTCCTCAACAAGGAGGATCCATGCAGAGGGCAGAGAACAGGCAAGAGGCTAACGATGGTAACAACATGGCTACATACACACTGTGTACATAACTAATAATATTTTTAATGTGATAAAAAAATGTTGCAAAATCCCTAGCAATTATAATTTCAGATGCTGAACAGAAACTGGATTATGATGGGTAAAATTAATATTATTTAAAACCTATATCCCTAACAAAAGAAACATGCTGTGTGTGCCTTTCTGGGATCAGAAAATATGAAGTGGGGGTCACCAAATAAGCAGAATAAGTTTTCATCCTAGAACCTCATTTTCAGTGCAAACCTGGGGGAATCTATGAGGTTATTCATAAAACTAGAGCCAAAATAGCATTAAACACCTGGGGAGACACAAGGAAAAAAAAAATACATTAAGATATTTTTTGCTTTATCCCACTGAGTAAGGGAAGGGACAGAGAGTCAGCAGGTTGTGTATAGAAGAATAGTGATATCACACCTGGGTAAACAATCTATTTATCTTGGTGTGTTCTCTCAGGATGAGACACTAAATGAAGAATAATAGCAGAAGAAAAGCATCAATGTGCATACGTCTCGGAGGACAGACTCTGATATAGAAGCTGTTGTTAGAAAACTGAGACATCTCATTGATCAAAAGAAATACTGTTAAATTTTATAGAATACGCTACTTGAGAGGGTTATTCAAATAAAAATGGAGGGGGCAGAAGTCAAAAAGTATATTTTATCAACTTTGGACAACGACAGAGTAGAAATAAATTGGTCTTTCTCTTATAATCAAAATATGTGATCACAAAAAAAATGCAAGGATATTAATCATAAGGGCCTGAATAGTGCATTCAAAGCCTTTATAAAGATTCAGGCTATCCATAATTTGTGCCACTGAGAATAATTTGAAAATGCTGGATCCTTTCTTTAAAAAGCAGAAGAAATATCAGCAAATATATATTTCCATGTTTTCTCAGCCTGTGTTATTATCTTTACTTCCTATGTGGTTTCTATATAAACACATGTTATTCGCCTGGAATTTACCAATATAACATACATTGCCTATCTTTTATTTTGTTTTTTGTTATTTATTCCTTCATTTGAGAGTGACAGGGATATATGATAGAAAGATAAATAGTGAGAGAGTAAGCATGCCCCCCACATCCTTTTGTCATGTCAGACGAATTCATTTGCACGTACCCCTTTTTGCATCTGTGTATACACAGGTACTGGGAAGTATAACTCAGACCATATGCTTTGCAAACAAGGACCTTTATCCATTGAGTGATCTCCTTAGCCCATTCTCTGGGTTCTATCCTAACCATAAGGAAAAGAAAAAGAAAGGGAGGAAGAAAGGAAAGAAGGAAGAAAGGAAGAAAAAAGTGGGATGAAGGAAAGAAGGAAGGTTGAGGGATGGAGGAAAAGACTCTTGTTAGCATAAAGAATTTTATACAATACCCTGTGTTTCCTTTACTTTATGTAATTTTCTTCAGAAGAGATGGTCTAATAAAGCAAAGTAGAAAAAGTAGGAATGACTATGTCCTTTTTAGAATGCAAAAATCTGAAGCATATTCTTAGTTACCAGTTGGGTATGTTTTCTCTGCTTTTCAAAGCTTTCACTTTTTGAGTTAAGACAAATTAAGCTTATTTATCCCTGTGAGCAATATGAGAAGATAATGGCTCCTGATATATGCATTTCTCAAGAGCATATACACGGCTAGAAGTAAAGTTACTTTTACCTCTTGGCACATGTACACTTCCTACAACAAAGCAGACACAACTATGTTGAAAGCCTAGTTGCAAGTAATTGGAGATGCATCAACTATTTATCTTGAGAATAGTTGAATAGGAGGAAAACAAGCCAGGTTGTCAACAGTGTGCACAAATCTGGGTGAATTTACCATTCACAGAGACAAATGGCATGATGCTATGTGCAGTGTTGTAATCTGGAGGCTGAACTGGGAATTCCATAAAATATCCTTTTAACTAAGCACACATAGCTAGAGCCAAATCCAGGGTGGTGTTAAGTTCAAGTGTGGTAACCTTTCAAGGGCTTTGAAGACTGATCTTAGGTCTGCGTCATATACTTAGGTTACACAACACAAGTTGGGATGTAGCAATTTGGCTTTATCATTATTCAAAAATGAAACATGTGTCCGTGGGATATATTGTAGGCTGAACATGCAATGAGGATTACAGATGACAGATACAATAACAAGACACATTGTTGAATACTATAACCAGATTATTTTGTAATGTAATTATCCACATTGAATGCCTTTATAGTTCTCTTTCCTTTTAAGAACGGATTTTGAGGGTCAGGTGCAGTAGTCTGGCGTGAGTAGGCCAGACCCACTTCTGGACTCGTCCCACTTCCTTGGGTCTGAGTTCCTTGCAAGGTGAGTGTGGGGGCAGGCAGAGAAGTCTACTATGAGTAGGCCAACACATTTTCATGCACCTCCCACCTCCTTGTTCAGAGTTCCTTGCGCAGACAGTGTATGGTCAGACACAGCAGTCTGGAATGAGTAGGCTGGACCCATTTCTGGGCTCCTTCCACCTCCTGGGTATGAGTACCTTGCACTTTCAGTGTGTGGGCAGGAACAGCAGTATGGATTGTGTAGGCCATACCCGTTTCTGGGCTCCTCTTCCCTCCTCAGTTTGGTTTGCCTGCACTGGTCTGTGTCATAGAGGGAATGGCACAGAGTAGGCCAAATCCCTGTTCCCTTGCTCCTCCTAGTCCACTGGTCCTGGTAGGTCCCATTGTGCCTTGCACAGGGAGCAATAAAATAGAGAGTCTTCCTAAAATGGGTAGAAAACAATACAAAAAAAGCCAACAGAAGTCAGAAAATGAGAGATCTCCACCAAGAATGCGTAGTCCTACTATGGAAACCTCCAGTGAAATCATAGAAAAATCAATATACATTCATTCCCAAAATGAAAATACAAAAAACAATGAGACCCTGATCAAAAAATCATCGAACTGAAGCAAACTATCAAAGAACCAACAATCGTATCAATGAAATTGAACAGAATCATCTCCTAGACCTTTCAGCCTTTGACAGAAGGCATAACTTGATTGAAGAAAACATTAGAACCCTCCAAAGAGATATGAATAAATTGAAGGTAAGTCAAGAAATGCAAGGCCTCAACAACAAGTTGATTAAGCTTAATGACAACTTGATCAAATGCAAAAATGAACTACAAGAAGCATCAAAGAAATCAGAACTCAAATTGAAATTGTACCACAAAAAAAAATGAACACTACACAAGTTAACACAACATAAAACAAAAATTGGATAGAAATTATAAAATACCTCTTCTAGAACAAATCACTAACAGAGTAACTAATGTGGAAGACAGAATCTCTGACCTGGAAGATAATACAGAAGATATTGATCAGGAGGCCAAACACTTTGCTAAGTTCAGAAAATCAAGGAAGCAGAATACAAGGGAACTGTGGTACACCCTAAAATGACCAAGCATCAGAATCATGGGCGTACCAGAAGGAGAGAGAATGCAGACTAGAAGCATAGAGAACACATTCAACAAAATTATTGAAGAAAATTTTAGAATCTTGAAAAAGAGAGGCCCAAAAAGATACAAGAAGCACACTGTGGTGGTTTGATTCAGGTGTCCCTGTAAACGTGGGTGTTCTGAATGCCAGATTCCCACCTGATGGAGATTTGGGAATTAACATCTCCTGGAGGGAGTGTATTGTTTGGCATCCTCTCCTGTTCCCATTCTCCACCTTATGTTTGTCAGGGGCTGATGTCCACCCTCTGCTCATACCATTGTTTTACCCTGTCATCATGGATCTTCTCCTCAAACCTGTAAGCCAAAATAAACCCATTTTCCCCACGAGCTGCTCTTGGTTGGGTGATTTCTACCCGCAAGGTGAATCTGACTACAATAGTAAAGTGGTACTGAGAGTGGGGTTGCTGATAGACACCTGACTGTGTGACTTTGACCTTTTGCAGCTGATTTTCAAGAGAAATGTGGAAGGATTTGAAACCTTGGTCTACAGGATGCCTTGCAGTACTTTAAGTACAGCTTGATGCACTATTCTGGCCAGAGTTGAAAGGCCTGAATGCAGTAAGAACTATGGACTGTGAGGTTTGGCTTATGAAGGTGAGAAAGAGCTTTGCCTGGACTAGGCTAGCATTTTGTGTGCAAAGCTTGCTGTTATTCCTGTGTCCTAAGAAGTTGTGCAGGGTTGCTTTGCATAGAAATGAACTGGTGTGAGCAGAGGGATATGGCACAGAAAAAATAAAATCTTTGGGCTTAAACTGCTGCCTGTTCACCTGTAAATTGTTTGAGAGGTAACAACTACTGAGATTGAGCCAGCTGACCTGCACTGAGGCAACAGGAAGAATGTAGACTCTTTTGAATGGGGTTGAGTGCTCAAGGAGTGTCTGTTCTTTCAAAGTCTGCTTTCTTTCCCCCCTAGATTAACAAATTGGCATCCTACCTGGTATTGTGGAGTATAGGAAATGCAAGAAAGAGAGGGCCATTGAGTTTGCAACATGGTCTTGTGTTTTGGAAATGGCCATGGACAGTGTGAATCAGGTTTCCTGGTTGCCTGTATGGACACCCCATAGGGCCATGAGGATGAACCATGGATAGCAGTGGAGACCCAATAGAGATGCTGGGTCCACGAGAGAGCTGCTAAAGAAAGCTGGTGGCCCTGATGAAGTTTTCCAGGACTGTGAGTAGCCTATCTGGTGGGGCAGAATTGGAATACCAGAGACTTTTGTTGCTGGTTAAAATTATGAGACTTAGATTTTTCACTAACTAGAGTTGTTGGAGTTGGAGCTACAGAGTTTGTTGTTTGCTCACATTGTTTTAAGTCATGAATTTCTTGAGTATTTCTTTGCTGTGCCCAATGCCATCTTTTGTCATGTGAATGTTTATTCTGTGCCATAATGGGGTTTTGGAAGGATATTTTTGGTATTATGACTCAGTTAAAAGATCTTAGACTATGAGGATATTTGAAAATAATTGAGGTTGATAAAAATTATGGGGACTTTTAAAGTTGGACTGAATGCAATATATTTTACAAAGTGCATGGATATAAGTTTATGAGGGCCAGAGCCAGAATGTGGTGGCTTGATTCAGGTGTTCCCCATAAACTTAGGTGTTCTGAATGCTACATTCCCAGCTGATGGAGATTTGGGAATTAATGTCTCCTGGAAGGAGTGTAGTGTTGGGGGAATGCTCATGGGTGTTATAGACAATTTCCCCATACCAGTGTTTGGAACACTCTTTTGTTGCTGTTGTCTACCTTATGTTGGCCAGGGGTGATGTCCACCCTCTGCTCATGCCACCGTTTTCCCCTGCTGTCGTGGAGCTTCTCCTCAAGCCTGTAGGTCAAAATAAACCCCCTTTTCCCACAAGCCTCTTTTGTTCAGGTGATTTCTACTAGCAATTGCTAACCTGACTGCAACACCAACAGAACACCATACAGGCAGGTTCAAAAAAGAAACTATCTAAGACACGTCATAGTTAAAACACTTAACAATGAATACAAAGAAAGAGTGTTAAAATCACAAGAGAGAAGCAATTCACAACTTACAAATGCAATCCCATTAGAATTACATCAAATTTCTCAATGGAAAACCTGAAGGCTAGAACGGCCTGGAATGGAGCACTTCAAAGCCTAAGAAACTATGGCTTCCAACCAAAGCTAATTTACTCAGCAAAAGTATCCTTCATAATAGATGATGAAAGAAAAAAATAATCCATGAAAAAGTCAATTCTATGATTATAGGAATACAAAGCCAAACCAACAGAGAATACTTGAGGGAATACTTCACACAGAAGAGTAAAACAATCAATCTCAAGAAGATAACAATAACCAAAATAAATCAGGCTCAAAATAGTACATAACACTAGAAAGCACCAGTCCCCATAAAATACCTTATTATGACAGGGATTAATTCAAACCTCACAGTAATAACCTTAAATATTAATGGACTTAAATTTCCCATCAAAAGATACAGGTTACAAGGATGGATTAAAAAAGGGTGGGGGGGGGACTGGAGAGATATCTTAGTGGTTAAGCACTTGCCTGTGAAGCCTAAGGATCCCAGTTCGAGGCTCGATTCCCCAGGACCCATTTTGGCCAGATGCACAAGGGGGCGCACGTGTCTGGAGTTCATTTGCAGTGGCCAGAAGTTCTGATGCGCCCATTCTCTCTCTCCTCTCTCTCTCTCTCTCTCTTTCTCTCTCTCTCTCTCTTTCTCTCTGCCTCTTTCTCTCTGTGTCACTCTAAAATAAAATTAAAAAAATAAATCCTGGAAACTTCTCTCTGATTTCTTCAAGAAACCCACCTCACCCCTAAGGAGAGACACCCCCTCAGGGTGAAAGGTTGGAAAATGATATTCCAAGCAAACAGAAATTTTAAAAAGTGTGTTGCTATATTAATATCTGATAAAATAGACTTCAAACAAAAAATAATCAAAAAGGACAAAGATGGACACTTCTTACTCATAAAGGGAATGATCCAACATGAGCACATAATAATCACAAATATATATGCCCCAAACACAGGGACACCACAGTTTGTAAAACAAGTCTACTCAACAATAAAACATAAATAAATCTATCATCATCAGAGACTTCAATATTCTACTATCATCAATGGACAGAACATCCACACAGAAAATCAACAGGGAAATAATAGAACTCAACAACATCATAGAGCAACTAAACCTAATGGCTATCTACAGAACTTTCCACCCCAACTCTATAGAATACACATTCTTCTCAGCAGGCCATGGAACCTTCTCCAAAATTGACAATATATTAGGCCATAAAGCATGCCTTCATTAAGTCAGGAATATTGAAGTAACTACCTACATCATGTCAGATCTCAATGCTTTCAACCTAGAAATTAACAACAAGATAAACATCAAAAACTCCACCAACTTCTGGATACTAAACAGCACACTTTTAAACAATGGATGGGTAGTGGGAGAAATCAAAAGAGAAACTGTAAAATTCCTATAGTTTAAGAATAATGAAATCACAACTTACCAAATTTCTGGGACTCAATGAAGGCAGCAATAAGGGGGAAAATTCATAGTCCTAAATACCTTCATTACAAAGACTGAATGATCACAAATCTATAACCTGACTGTCCACCCAAAGGCATGGGGATAAAAAGAAGAATACACTAAAAGAGCTCCAGTTGGAAAGAAATAATCAAGATTATAGCAGAACTTAATAAGTTGGAAACTAAGAAAACAAATTTTAAAAATTTATGACTTTTTTTTTTAAATTGATGAAAGGTGGTTCTTTTAAAAACATTAAAAAGAAAAAAGAAAAAAACCCAGGCTAAACTGATCAAGAAAAAAACAAAGAAAGAAAGAAAGAAAGAGAGAGAGAAGTTTCAAATTTAAGAAAAAATATCAGAAATGAAAAAGGAGAGATCACAACAGACATCAAGGAAATCAGAAGAATCATTAGAGTATACTTCCAAAACCTCTATGCCACAAAATTAAATAATTTGGAAGAAATGGATGGATTCCTAAACACATAATACCTACCAAAGCTAAACTCAGAGATGATTAATCACCTAAACAAACCTATTCTATCCATGGTAATTAAATAGTAATAAAAAAAAAAAAAACCTCAAAATAAAAGTCCAGGACCAAATGGCTTCTCAGCTGAATTATACCAAACTTTTTCTTTTTCTTTTCCCTTGGTTCTGGCCTGTAATTTCCTGTACCAGGATATGGTCTACATCCACAGTGAGCTATTAATTAAAAGACCTACTAGATCTCCAAAAACAAACAAGAGACTTCTGTCAGAGCACTTGATTACTCACCAGAGGTTAATGGTAAGACCCACTGCTGAGAACACCAAACACTGTTGGCATGGACCATGGAGAGATCTGGTTGGAATCCCGAGGAGACCCAGTCCCCAGATAATTATCCCATCTAGTGTTGGAAGGCACTACATGAGTTAACATGGGAAAATGGTCAACATCTTTCCAAGCAACTCAAAGTCTTAGCAACTCAGAGGCAAACAACTTGATGTGATTCTTAATGCTTATGCAAGTACAATAATGGCACATAGAGACAGCGGATAACCAACTGCTCTTGGATTGGCTAACAGATCTGCTCAGTGGAAAGAAAACCATATCTGGAACTGGGAAACAGTCACAATCATATCCAGATAATGATTCTGCTTTCCATTGTCAACATCCCACTAACCTTAGACTATAAGAGTGTCTAAACCCTTTTAATTCTCTCTAAACTAATAATGGCTATCCCATTTAACCTGTGTTGGCTTGACTCTCCACTGGAGAATCTGCTTTTTTCATATTTGAACTGGGCCCGAGGAGATAAGTGACACCCTGCATGCCACACCAGCTTCAGCTGAAATTGCAGAGGAGCTGGGGAAATGAGCAGGAGTACTGTTTTCTTAGTTAAGCTGATATCAGCAAAAGGGTGATGGAGAAAGATAATGAGGACACTCACACCTAACAAACCAGAGATCCAGATGCTCCGAAGTGCCCAGCACTGAAGTAGACTTAAAATGCTCCCAGCATAGCTCAGGGAATTTTGAACAAGAGGGGCAGAAAAATTGTTAGCACCACAAGTTGGGTCATTTTTCACTGAGACATTGCCTCTCCCCACTTGACTCCATAATGCATGACTCACAATCCCCATGGCAGGGGAGGGTTGACCTGCATCACAAAAGGGGCAGGGAGAAGGGAACGTGTGGTACCAACATGTGGTGTTTACATACAAAATATGTCCATATCTAATAAAAAATTAAAAAGAATGGATTTTGATTTTGTATGTAAATACACAAGTCAATTGTGCAAATTTAATAAAAGGAATAGTCTATCCAGTTACTGATTCTATTAGAAATAAAGATGTGAGAAAGTTGAGTATGATGTACCCATCTGTTAAGTACAGCCCTGGAATTCTAGAAACAAAACCTTGGAGTACTTTATACAAGATTGGGCTTCTTGTTATTTGTAGAAGAACATGAGAAATAGGATATAAACCCCTGGAGTAACCCACAAGTGGGCTAGTTCAGTCTAGGAACAGAGTCTGAGGACAAAGAAACTGACCCTAAGGTTCATTTCAACCAAGGACAAACCCAATGACACTGCCATCGCCAATGCTTTGATGCTACCACAGCTGGTAGCATTTTGCATACAGGCACTCATTGGTATTTTATTAAACTGTTAAAAACAGCAATATGTGAACAAGTTGAGTATTGCATACCCAAAGGACAAGGAACTTCTGATGGGATAATCCCTTAACATTATATTTTTTTATTTTTAATTTTTTTTTCTTTTTTTTTTTTTAATTTTATTTATTTATTTATTTGGAGCGACAGAGAGAAAGACAGATAGAGGGAGAGAGAGAGAATGGGCGCGCCAGGGCTTCCAGCCTCTGCAAACAAACTCCAGACGCGTGCACCCCCTTGTGCATCTGGCTAACGTGGGACCTGGGGAACCGAGCCTCGAACCGAGGTCCTTAGGCTTCACAGGCAAGCGCTTAACCGCTAATTCATCTCTCCAGCCCATTTTTAATTTTTGTTATTAATTAGTTTCGTATTCAGCAAATACAGTCAGTTTGGTACCATTATTAGGCTCATCTGTCACCTACCCCCTCCCTACTGGCCCCTCCTTGTGGCAGTATATGGGTTGTGCATTGTGGAGTTAGCCCACAGTTATGGGTAAGATAAATTTCTCTGCATATCATGACTCAACAAGTGGCTCTGACATTCCCTGAGCCATGATGGGTTCATTTTTGGTCTACTTCAGTGCTGAGGTATTGGGGGCCTCTGAGGCATTTTGTGACATTTCTCTGTGTTGGTCTCCTTTCCCCTTTTGCTGGTATCCAGTTCATCAGGAAAACTGCACCTTTGCTTGTTTCACCAATTTTTCTTAGTTTCAGCCGGGGCCCTTTTGAGGTATTGCTGGAGCCTGCCGGCTGAAAGGGTTCGAGCCTGATGGGGAGTGAGGATTAAGGAAAGACAGAAGAAAGGGTGAAAGCATGGACTCTAGTCCAGGGCTGAAGCAAGGCCTCAAGCCAGGACTGAAGACATGGTTTATTTCACAGCATTCCTTTTTATATCTTTTTTACAAACAGTTTTTCCATGGACAAAGATTTTATGAGCTTTACAAGTTCCTATCAAAAAACCTTCCTGTTACAGAGTTTTTGCAATTCAATCATTTCTCAGTACAAAGGACCAGCCAAATGGCTGAAGATACCTAATCTTGCTTACAGGTAGGCTGCTATAGTTTTGCTAATGTCTTGCTGCCAGACAGCTTCCTGACACTGAAGATACACAATCTTACTTGCAGGAAGGCTGCTATAGTTTTGCTAATGTCCTGTAGCCAGAAGCCCAGAGCTATGGATACAAGTCTAGCCACAATGGCTCCTGACAAGGTATAATGGGGCATCTCTCTCCTTAGGATCTACAACTATCTCAAAAAGAGAAGCAGATTCTCCAATGGAGAGAGTAAGTTATCACCAGGACAAATGAGATAACCCTTACATTTTTTATAGAGAATTTAATAGGTATAGGCTATCTTGTAGCCCACGGTTGATGGTAGCTTGATATTAGAGAGTGGGCTAATGTTTGTATATGGTTCTGACTTGTTTCCCAGCTCCAGCTATGGGTCCAATAACACTGAGGGGATCAGTTAGTCAAATCAAGAGCAGTTGGTTCCCTACCGTGGCTGTGTGCCACTATTACAGTTGTGTGGGCATCACAACAGGTTATTTGCTGCTAAGTAGGTTAGACCATGAGTTGCTTGGACAGATATTGGTCATTTTCCCCCAGTTGCCCATGTAGCACCTTCTGGCACTAGACACGATGAATGTCTGGGGACTGACTCTCTTCTAGCTTCCAGCCAGGACATTCCATTTTACCTGTCAACTGCATATGGTGACTTCAGCAGTAGAGTCTTACCACTAACCTTTGGTGGGCCATCAAGTACTCTGACAGAAATCTGTCTTTTAGGAAACCTTGTAGGTCTCTCTGATCAAAAGCTCATTGTAGATGATAGCCCCATGCTGGTACTGGGAGTTACAGGTAAGTTCCCCCTAAGAAAATGAGGAAACAAGGTAACTAATATATAGGAGTTAGAGAGGAGAGAGAGAGAGGAAGAGGGAGAAGGAGGGAGGGAAGATGTAGAGTATTTAGTTTAGACTTGAACCTACCCTCTCCAGTGTCTTGTGGTTCAGGTGTTTCCTGTAAGGGCCTGGTGAAGGTTCAGCCATTTGGCCTGCCTTTTAGGAAGTAGAATTTGATGGTACCATTGCCGTTTGGGTCTAGATTAGTGTTTCGCACCCCTTTGATGCCATCCCCTCCCTCCCCATCCCTCCTAGTGTCTAGTCCATGAGAAGCTTGCTGGGTGTGTAAGGTAACTTGGGTAGATTCAGGTTAGGTGCTGTAGATGAGTGAGACTATGTGGTGATTTTTTTTTTTTTTTTTCTGTGATTGGGTAAGTTCAATGAGAATGATCTGTTCCAGGTTCAAACATTTTTCCTCAAATTTCTTTGTGTCATTTTTTTCTTACTGCTGTATAGAATTCCATTGTGTAGATATACCACATCTTAGTTATCCATTCTTCTAGTGATGGACATCTGGGTTGATTCCAGCTGTTAGCTATTACGAATTGAGCCACTACAAACATGGTTGAGCAAATCTCTCTGGCCTGTGGTTTGGAGATTTTAGGATAGATGCCCAGTAAGGGAATAACAGGGTCTCTTGGTATCTCTATAGTCAGCTTTTTCAGGAGTCTCTATATTGCTTTCCAAAGTGGTTGTACCTTGCTACATTCCCACCAACAGTGGATGAGTGTTCCTACTTCTCCACATCCTTGCCGGCATTTATTTTCATTTGATTTCTTGATGTTTGCTATCCTTATTGTGGTAAGGTGGAATCTCATAGTTGTTTCAATTTGCATTTCTCTGGTGATTAGGGATGATGAACATTTTCTTAAGTGTGTGTTTGCCATTTGTATTTCTTCCTCTGTGAACTGCCTGTTCAGCTCTTTGCTCCAATTTGTGAGTGGGGTGTTCGGCTTCTTAATGGTGCTGGACAAACTGGATATCCATATGCAGGAAACTGAAACTTGAACCACACATTTCACCATATAGTACACAAAAATCCAAATGGTTCAAAGACCTCAACATAAGACCAGAAGCTCGAATACTACTGGAAGAAAATTTAAGAAGTACTTTCCATGATATAGGAATGGAAAAAGACTTCCTGAACAAAACCCCAGTAGTTCATGATCTTAAACTGTCACTCAACCAATGGGATCATATGAAGCTGAAGAGTTTCTTTACAGACAAGCATACAATAAGCAAAGCCAATAGATTACCTACAGAATGGAAGAAAATAATTATAGGTTATCCAACTGATAGAGACCTAATCTCTAGAATCTACAAAGAACTCAAAAATCTAACATTTGTTTTTTTTTAATTGAACAGCAAGCATTGAATTCAAAGTATGAAATTTCATTGTTACATTCCATATATATATATATATATGTGTGTGTGTGTGTGTGTGTGTGTATGTGTGTGTATATATATATATATACATATATATATATATATATATATATGTAACATATATGTTCATATTCAATGCATTTTGATTATTACCCTTCTTTTCCATCACTTTCTACTTCTCTCCCACATCTAAAGTACTTCCCATTGATTTCCTTGTCCTTTATATTTTCCTTTGTAGGTTCTATACATGTAGCTCACTGGTAGAGTACTTACTTAAAGTACATGTCCGTGGGATCAACCATCACTAGAAATTGGAAAAAAAAAAGTTTTTAAAAACATCAAAATAGTTTATTTTATATGAAAATTAGAATTTTTCAATGACACAGAGGATAAGTTGTATCACTGAAATGCTATAAACAAGATATGTGTTTGAAAAGCCTAAAATCTAATAACTATTCATATAGCTATGTGTATGTTGTTGTAATATATATATTAAAAAATAAGCTATATGATAATTTATAAGGAATAGTAAGTTGTTTCATTGAGGTCAGGTCCTGTAAGAAAGTTTATTCACCTGCCTGTCCATGGCCAACAAGAAAAATTGTAGACATTGCTTTCTCTTCTGTTCCTTGGATATGTTATGAGACATAAATTTTTTAGCAATCACTGGAACTGATTTGGTCTTGGCTGGAAATGTTTTTTGCAGAGCAAGAGACGAGGCATTTCTATGGGACAACTTCTGATGTCAATTTCTATGTTCTATTTTTATCTACATGCCATTGGTTTGAAAAAAAGGCAGACCTTTCAGATTACCGAAAACTATTATTTTGGTGGAAATTTTCCACTCAGTGTGATCAAATAAATCATTTGGAAGAAGAACTTTTCTGATGTACATCTGTAAGGAATCAGGTCCATTTCTGGGAAACAGCTCCTCATGTTCATGCTCACTATAAAAACATGTTCCTATCATGACACATTTACTTACATTAAGCATGAGAAAAAAAAATGCAGCTGTTAAAACATATATTTCCGGATCTGAGATTGTAACGTATCTTTGTAATTTCATTTTTCAGGACACAAATAAAAGATAACAAAAGGAAATCTTCCATTTTTCCTGGAAGTTAGAAAAATTACCTCAACTTAAATTTAAATAAAGTTACCTCAAAGTAAATTTAAACTGCTAAACTATAGAATATCTTTGTCTCATTAAAATAATTCATGGACAAATCTGCATTCTGTGGCCTATTCAGTAAATGCGTTGTTGAATGAAGTGATTTGTTGATTTTCCAGATTATCTTGAGAGTTTTAGAATATGAAGAAATTTTCTAGAACAAACATAATAGAATGATGAAAATTTTATTTGACATCAATGAAGATTTTTCTCGAGGATATAGGAGTTTGATATGAGAAAAACTGATTTCCCAATTATTGAAAGGAAGAAATATGTAGGGATTGAAATTATGTTATAAATTTGTACTTTCATGAAAATATATGCTTTGAGGATATATAGTAATCATTAATTGTTTTGATATATTGTTTGAATGCTGTCCTCTAAATTTTCTTCTTTGTGTGAATTAATATGAATCATAAAAATATAGTCAGTGCTGGACCTGTGATTACAAGTAGGTTTCTAGAATGCCTACACTTATAAATTCCTCAAACCAGTTTTAAATTCATCAAGATTACTCAGAAAATTAATATTTTCTCAGACTCTTGAATCAATTAATTATATGCCTTGATATACAATAATCTCTTGTTTACACAGAATGGTAAGTGAGAATTGATTTGGTTAACTTATACTTACAGTGTAATATATATATACATATATATAATACAATTATATATATGTATATATATATATATTGTATATATAATACAATTATATATATGGATATATATATCATATATATAATACAATTATATATATGTATATATTATATATATAATACAATTATATATATATAATACAATCAGAAAATTAGAAATAATCAAATACATTTTGACATAAATTCTATAGTAATACAATCTACCTATTTTGACTATTTCCCTCTTTGTTATGATAATGTAGATGTTATGTCTCAGAAGATTAATCATACACTGAAAGAGATAAATTCCTCTAATTAAAACCACAATTAATAGCCACTTACTTTGAAAGTTGCATTGCAAAGCTGTTTCATACTCTTAAACTTTCAAATGCATTGATACTTACCTCTTATTTTTCTATCCTTCATTGTCTGCCTTTCCTGTATATCCATAATATAGTTCCATGGATATTTTCACTCCCTATATTACATTTCAATTTGTAAATATGTATATGTGTATAAAGGTGCATATTTTATTCACTATTACTTTATTTGCCTTTCCATATTTAATATTTCTTCCAAGTACTTCATTGCTTCTTTAATTTTATCCATGTATCATCACCCCCACACACAAGTATGGTGATTTTCATATGTATAATGCATAATTTCCAGTCACGTAAGCCAAAAAGCAGAGAGAAGTCAGCTTTTCATAGATTTGCCTTCATGTGTGCTTCAGCTCATTGTCATCATCCTTGTCAACAGTGTAAAGGCCATCTCCCTTCACCGCTATTTATCTAAAACTCTACAACAACCTTTTGTAATTCACCTTTGCTACTTTACAAAACCTTCTTACAGTTCAAACATGATTACCTAATGATGAAATCCAATAACCTACTCTCAAATAATAAGATGGAAACTTATATAACAAAAAAAGTTCACTTATACACACCACTCCTATCAGCAACATTTGTATTAGATAGGTGAACTATTGGCTCTAGCAGTGAACGAATTTTATAGTGGTTTAAGCATAGAAGTTAAATCTGCCTTTCTTATATAGCTAAACTAAGTGTTAACATTTGTTGTTCTACAAGTTCAATAATTTCCTCTCGTTTTTTTTTTTTATTTCACTTTTATTCACACGGGTCCAAGATACCTTTAGTCATGCGCATAAATCTGTTATAAACATAAAATATATGGAATATTGTCTTTCAATTGCATTAACCACTTCCACTCATATCTCATGTACTACAACATCTCCTTGGCCATATTGAATTGTGAAGGAGGATAAAACATGTGATCTTTCCTCACCATGGGTAGAAAATGGATTTAGCCAGTATGTACACTGACCATATATATAGTATTTTCAGCATTCAGGACTTAGTTTTAGTTCTTGCAGGCAACCCAGTGTTTTGGCCTATATTATTTTGGGAACCTCAAGTCTCCCTAACCAAGAGTTGGGCACTCAGTCCTGACCCTGGGAATTACCTGCCAGAGCCTATGCTTTTAGGGTTAGGCTTTCTCCACCTTTAATGTAGCTCTTCTGTTCGGGATCAACTACCCCCTTGTTCAGGATAATAACTTGTAAAAACGTATTCAGGAAGAAGATTTCTTTGGAATTGATTCATGGTGACATTAGTTATGTGTATTCCCACCACCCCTTTCCTCTACAACACAGTGTTTTCTTTCTTATACCAAAATCCTTAAAAAAAAAATGAAGACCTCAGGTTAACTCTTATCTTTGAATATCCTGGGCATAACTTTAATGTTCAATGACAATAAAAAACATTCCATTATAAGAACAGTGCATTATCACCTCAAAAGTAATGGTATTTTTTTCCATAATAGTTGTTGATTTAAATTTCAATTTATATGCAATGAAATGAATTAATGGAGGAATTATCAGAGCCTCTCCTATGCTGTTAAGTTTTACTCACTATTCTACAGACTAGACACAGGGCCCTTCTTACTCAGTCCAGGTACTTTATAAACAATGTATAATCCACTAGAAAGAGGTACACTGTATGTTTGCCTCTACTTCTACTCTCTGCACATCATGTCACATGACATGGAAAACTTCTTATGTTTGCAATGCCTACAGATTTATCAAAGCAGCACATTTTATTGTACTACTTTCTTTTATAAAATTATTTATTTTTACTTATTTATTAGAGACAGAGAGAGAGGGGGAGAGAGAGAGACAGAGAGAGAGAATGGGCCTGCCAGGCCCTCTGGCCACTGAAATTGAACTCCAGACACATTTGCCACCATGTGCATCTGACTTATGTGGGATTTTGAAAATCGAACCTAGGTCCTTAGCTTTTGCAGGCAAGTACCTTAACCACTAAGCAATCTCTTCAGCCCTATGCTACTACCTTCTGATAAACAGAGGCATATTTTTCTTCTGTTTGTCTATCATCCATCTACCTATCATCGACTTGTAATCTATCTACTATCTATCTATCTATCTATCTATCTATCTATCTATCTATCTATTATCTATCTATCTATCTATCTATCTATCTATCTATCTATCTATCTATCTATCTATCACTTAGTCATCTGTCTAGTCTAATGGTCTCTACCATCATATGTATTTAAGAGTTCCCATGGAATCAGTTCATCTGAGCCACAGTTCTTCCTTCAGTCTTATATTTTTAAACAAGCTGTGTTTCTTTGACGTCAGACAGAATACAAACTATTGTAAATTCTCGTAGTCATATAAGATAATAAATGCATTTTAGATATGTTTCCTGATTCAATTATGCTATGATTGTTTTAACACTTATGAGGTTAGCATAATTTCAAATGCATTCAGCAATTACATGCATGAATAATTATAAAGAAACAAAAGAAGCAATATATCAACATAATAAATTAAATTGTAAAAGTCAAATATTGCCTAGAACCAATATGATTTTAGTTTACTTAAATTATTTATGCTGCTTCCATTGATTTGGTCCTATCAGAGTTTTAAAATTACCATTTTCCTTGTTTAAAAAGAAAAAAAAATGTTTAATTTTATTACACATATTTTTAAACACATGCTCTATTTCCATATTGGGAATACAAAATTAGGATAAAACTTAATTTATTCTCTGAAGATCTATAAGGATTTTTATAGTTATTAAAAGATCCTGTCTCAGAAAAGGTGTTTAGCACCTGAGGAATGACAAATGAGGTTGTTTTTGTCTTCCACATACACACACACAAACATGGAGAAAATGAACTCATCACTAGGAATGCCAGTTCTTTGCTGTATCTTAAGAATTTTCAGAAAAGGTCATAATTTCAATGATAACTCTATTGAAGAAGGTATTGAATGGTCAATTTCAACTCGATGGCAATGTTTTGAAAGAAATGTTTAATGTATTCACTGTTGCATCTGATATTGCTTCCAAATTAAAAATTAAGCAAGGAGAGAGTTTGAGGTAATAGGATGGTTCCTAAAGCAGTGAGACTACAATATGCCTGTAGAAAGCATCCAAATTGAATTAAATTATTCTATTAGTTTAGGAATCTGAAATTATCCATAGCATTCCATATTTTGAATTCAGAAATGATATAAAATTTTATCTATTCATTATATTTAATATAGTGTAAGATTTTGATATGACATCAGAGTGAAATGGCCATCAAATTCAATGACACTAGTTTTAAGTAACTATAGGATTCAATTTAATTGAAAATTCCTGATGAAACTTAATTATATTATAGTTGGGATGATCTGATCATACAAATAGTTTCACTGTGGAAAAAACAGGATTGTTATAGGATTGAATCCATACAATTATTAATAAACTCTCCATGTAGTCTAAAAGTTTTATGCTTATTATAGGTTGCTATGTTACATACACAGCAATCCTAAAGATAAAAATGTTAGCATTTAAAAGCTAGAATTAGTATACTTCAAACACAATTTATAACTTAGGAAAATAATGATTATTTTTCCTTATAGATAAAGTCAATAAGCTAGAAAGGACATAGAAAGGGAATAGAAAGGGAGGGAGGAGGGGGCTTGATTGGATGGTATTGTATATATATATAAGTAGAAGAAGAGATTAATGGGAGTGAAAAGGCCTAAGTGATATCAGGTGAAGAGACAGAGTAAAGGAAAGGTGGAGGGGGCCTATCAAAATCTAAGAGGATATAAATAAGTCATATGTAAACCTACTTTTTTGGACAATGGAAGACATAGGAACCATAGATTGTTACTAGAAAATTTTCAGTGTTAGGGATGGGATATCATCCCATGAGTTGTTGGCCAGGGAGGTCCCTGCTGCCCCCAAAGCATTACAGGCTATTTCCGAGGCCCTTGGCTTCCCACCAGGTATAAATGGTAAGCCCATATTGCTGAAGATTCCACATACTTGGGCTACAAAGTCACTGAGAAACCCTGCTGGAGTTGAGCTGAAAAGCTCCTCCATGTAGACCAGCTGACAGAAAGCTGGAAGAAGCAATTTTGCATGCAGTTCAAAGGGAGAGAGAGAGAAATCAACAGTGAAGATACCCAACAGTGCACACTGCAGGCCTTATATTTGGCCAGCAAGGCCAAGTGAGCCAACAGGTGCAGTAGTGGCACGTCTGTTATGGGGGAAACCAACCACCCTCTAAAGTGACTGGAGGCCAGATCCATGGGAGGCAATACACCCCTGATACTGAAAACCTAAAACAGGAGTAGTCATGAGTCCTAGGGGCATAGTGTCTCCTGCTGTCTGGATAAATGTATATACTATGCTCACCAAAGTGCCCAGTAAGAACTTCTCTTAATGTTCATACCCATATATTAATGTTACTCTCACTTTTGGTTAGATAACCTCTTTTCAGCTGGTAGTGACCTTGGGGTGGCAGTGACCATGGAAGGTATCATCGTGCTGAAAAGAAGTGACAGAGGAGTGCTCAGCACTGAAATATCACCTCATTCACACCTTCCAAGGCTCAGGGTCCATTGCAGAATAGGTAGCAGAAAAAATGTAAGAGCCAAATGAGGGGTAGGACTCCTTATAACATGCTCCTCCAGACACAAAATGGTGCCTAACACTACCTATACAAGATCCTCCTAATAGGAAGAAAAGATAATGACATCAAAATTAAAGAGAGATTTATTGAGAGAGGGAGGGGATACAATGGAGAGTGGAGTTTCAGAGGGGAAAGTGGGGTGGCGAGAGGGAGGGAATTACCATGGGATATTGTTTATAGTAATGGAAGTTGTCTATAAAAAAATAAATGTTAATAACATATTTTAACTTGCTTTGCTACAGTACTGACACATGAACCGTAATATCACATAATTTAAAATGTAATATATCTTTTATGGCTGATGTTATCAATCACTCCTTTTATCTGGTGGTACAACTGATGCTATAAGAGTTTATATGGTGTTTTATGGCTAAGTAAATGCCAAGTGGTAGAATAAAGTTGTGTATCCATTCTGTTAATCTCCAAAGTTGATAACTTTGTCAATTTTCCTTGATAGGTTAATTCAGTTTAGCAAATAACAATCTTGCATACAGTCTTGAGGGCTTTTTTGGCATTAAAATTTATAATGGTCTTGGTTAATTTTATTGAGGAAAATTCAATTTTTTAATGTTTAAATCCAATTATAATGCTAAAATAGATTTGATTTTTCTCCTATTTTCTCCCGTTCTGAACATCAAAACCTATTCTTTGTAAGGATCATAAAAGTTTCAGCTGGGACGGCCTGGACCCTGCATGTGGTTGCAGAGGCAGGCCCTTTACTCTTGCTTCCCGATTACCTGGCTCCTTGGTCCCCAACTCCTGAATCTTCTTGGCTAGAGGGTACAAACAGAGAAACCTGCTTGTGCTTTTCAGAAGGTAGGGAGACTCAATCACCCCTAGCATTTCACCCAAGGCCCAGGTGAAACCACAGAGGAACTGGAGAGAGAAACCAGGGTGCAGCTTCCATGGTGAGCCTGACAATCAGCACCAGGGTGACAGATACAGTCCCTGAAGATACTCAACACATACCAAACCAGAAATACAGAGGCTCCTAAGAGCTCAACACTGAAGGAGATATAAAACACACCCACCAAAGCTCAGGGAGTTTTGCTGAAGAGGGATCAGAAAGATTGTAAGAGCTATAGTTGTGACATCATATCCAGATGCATTGCCTCCCCCCAATAATTTAGTGGTGCTCCCACAGTGTATGATCCACAAGCCCTTATGGAATACCAACCACCTTACTGATGAGGGTCCCTAGCAGAATTGAGGCAGGCAAGAGGGGAAAAATTGTACCAACACATGATATATCTATATAAATTATGTTCATAACAACAACAATAAACCAAGGTGACAATGTTAGCCATAGATCTTCATGGAAAAGGACTTGGATTTGGAATCTGGATAGAAATCTGGAAGACTGTTTTTTTTTTTTTTTTTGGATATCATTGTAGGTATACTGATTTGCCTTAGTCTGCCTGTAGCTTGAAGTTGCTAATGTCCTTACTATGTTCACCACATCTTGCTCTTTTATTCCTTTAAGGAGCTTGGACACTTTCTCTCAGTCACTATGGCAGCCTTCTTACCATTGCCAGGACTCATAAGGTAATTCCATGACTGCATGTGGGATAGAGGGATGGCTTAGTGGTTAAGGCATTTGCCTACTAAGTCAGAGGACCCTGGTTTGATTCCCCAGAACCCATGTTAGCCAGATGCATAAGGGGGCGCATGTGTCTAACGTATGTTACAAGTAAGGCATTTAAAGGAGGGCTGTACAATGTCAGACCTAGATATCTACTTCACTCTCACTAAGGTTCATTAATCAATATATCATTGTCATAAGGTCAATACATGACACACTGCCAATATTTTGCTACATACAATGTAGTGTAAGTCTACTATTCTTTATAACAATAATATAAATACATGTCAGTTCGTTCTCCATTCTATACAGGGGGGACTAGATCTCTGAGGGACTATATAACTTAATTTCACATAGCACAGTCATCAGTTAAAAACTATACTTGTTAGTTTTTCTTCCCCAGTCTTTTTCCTTCTGTACAGGAGCTATGTCTTCCTTCTTTCTCTTGTTATATCCATAATCTAATAAAATCCCTCTAAATTTAACAAATAAATAAACTTTTTTACTTCAAAATGTGTAGCATGGATCCCTACCAATGTATTTAGAGAGAGTGACTAAAGTTTCCTAATTTGGTTATTTTAAGATAGTAGCCAGTGATTGGAAATTGAGCTCTAAGGAAAAGTGTGAGAAATGTAAAAAATATATATATATGGTTTTTACTCTATTAATGGCAAGTCAACCCAATTTCATTTTTTGCCTTCAGTAATATCATAATTATATTTAAACTCATTAGCTTACTTTCATTATACAATATGAAGTATATGAACTTTTTCTTATGTCACTATTTTAACAGTACTTTCTAAGAGAAAGAAATATAGAACCAATATTTTGAAGACATAGGTATGGGAAAGAAACTGTGAGAAATATAATGCTCACAAATATTAAGAAAATTCCATAGAATCAATTCAGAAGCATGAATGAATAAAGAATATGAATGCAGCGGTTTGAGTGATAATTGGATAACTTCATGCTTAAAAGCCTCCATATCCCCATAGCAGGCTGTGTTTGTTAAGGTTCATACTTAATCCCTCGTGGTGAAGCTTTTGGTAGGTATTTATACATGAGTGGTATTGTTTTAGAATTTCTAATTTATTTTAATTGTAATATTTGATTATTGATGTTTAACTTTTTGAATGTCCTATTAAATTTAATTAAATATCAGTTTTTATTGGTATAGCATAATGAGTAACTACATTGATTTAGCTTTACTTCAACTTTTGCATTTTGCAATGTTATAATTTCGACTATGACAAATATATATTACATGGATAGTTTAACCTTTCTTAGGTTTAAGATTTTAAGAGTGAGATTTCTTTGACTGAATGATTATTGAAAAATCTATCCATAATAGGGATAAATATGTTTAAGTTATGCTTATAATTCTGTAATTATACAATACCCAGCCAGTTACAAGATCATCATTGTAAGGACAGGATATTGCTCAGTGATTAAAGGTGCTTGCTTGCAAAGCCTGTTAGCCCAGTTTCAATTATCCAACCCCCGATATAATGCTGTACAACAGTCGTGCAAGTTCTGAACTTACTTTTGGTATCAAGAGACTCTGGTGTACCCATACAAACACAAATACACATATATACCACACACACACACACGCACACACACACACAACTAAATAATGATGAAAAATAAAAAAAATAATCATTTCAAATCACCTGAGATTGATAATCTCTTAGTTATAAATATCTGTAAATTTGAGTCAAATGAAAAAATACTGATTTTTTAAATTAGGTTTATTCCAAGTGAAAAACTTCAAAATAGTGCTAGAAGTCTAATTTCTTAAAGGGTAAAAATTATGTTAGTGTTTCAGCAGATAATTATATAATAAAAGTTTTCTTTGCTGAGAGTTGAAAATACTTCTTTTTGCTTTTGATGTATCTTGACTTGGCCCACATCATCCTTCCCAGATCTCATATTTTCAATTATGTTCATAATGCTGACCTTAAATGAGTAATATGTGTTAACCACAAGAGAGGGTTAGAAAGTTATGATATTCTGAACTGAGAATATATTAGTTTTTTTTTCTTCAAAACTTCAGGTAGCTAAAGATGTCAGAAGAGCAAACACTAGAGAGAACTTGCAATAAGGAAAAAGATCACTAGAAAAGTAATCTTTAATAAAGTTCATTCAGGGGCTATTCTACAGGGCCCACTTATTTAAATTCCATGAAAGAAATCATGGCTTGACTTTTGTTTGACTATGTTAGTAACCTTTGCTAATGCAGATACAACTGCAGAATGCTTTGTTGCATTTTATCTCTTTCCCAGTATGGAGTACTAAAAGTTTAAGTATGCACTGAAAGGGAGACATAAAGAAGGATCACCATTCTAAAGCTTGTCAAGTATAAGGAAATTGAGCTAAATTTTTAAAAAATTGCCCTAACATACCATTGTAACATACATAGTTTATTGGTATCACTGGTTTTTTTTTTTTTTTTCTTTCTTCTTATTATCGTCTGGGGTTACATATTTTCCAGATGTATTTATTTTCCATAAAGGATACTCAGGATTTTCCAGGGTTATATATTTCAAAACAATGAACCCTTGGATTTATACTTATTTGTGCTCCTTATATAAATATATATGGACTTTTTAAATTTCAAGTACTTTTAAAGTCTTTTAAGCATGAAGTTATCCAATTATCAAATTACATGACATACTATTAATATGATTAATAATTTTATACCTATTAATATAAAATATTAAGAGGTTTGTAGTTTTTTTTTTAAATCATTGTTTATAAAAAAGAACATGCCTCTTCTCATAGAAATTACATTATTTGTTTATAGGTAATAAGCTTGAAATAAAAATTATGCTTATAAAAATAAGAACATAGTATATCAATTTATATTAAGGGATATGGATACTGATCAATGGATTACTATTTAAATAAATGTGTCAAAGTCACATTTGTGGATAGAATGTGTCAAACTGATAGAGAGCAGGGAAATGCAGATGTAAAATGACCCAGTGTATGGTAATATTAGCTAGAGCACTGGTTGTAGCATTACGATAAGCAAATGCAACAGCAGGACAATTGCAGTGGGGATGGTGTTGAGGATGTCACGTAGGCTTCCAGGCAGCTACAGCTATTTTGATTTACCTGTGATGGAGATGGGACAGCTTTGCAAGGTAGCAGGTATAGACAAGTCATGATCCCTGTAAGTGTGACATGTTATTTGAACATGATGATAGAGGAGGCACTGTTTAGGAGGTCTGTGTTACTACGTAGGCCAGGATTTGAGGGGATCATTGATTTAGGTGACTACATGTTTCATTTTATCTAGAAAACCCCCAATACAACTGATTTCCACGTTATGAATGCACTACTGCTTTGAAGTGACAGTCGGGGATTATCATTCTTATAACCTTACATTGACTAGAAGGTTACCGTATGAGGGGGTAAGAACAGGTCATGAATTGTACATATTTGGAAGATGATTCACAGTTAGGCTCATAGTTTAAAGTCTACATGAAACTGAAATGGGTTACAAATTGCTTCTGCTTCCCTCTTTGGACAACTGAAATTGCAAGTTTTCCAGTTTTTAAATATAATAACAAAGTAAAGAATAACCCCAGGAAAGAATTTTGGCATATTATCCTAGCCCTGAGAACACACATCAGATGTGCAGCACTTGTGCAGAATATGCAAGGTCTTAGGCTTGATTCTCAGAAATACAGTTTTAAAAATATACATGATGAATTTGAGATTTTTCTGCAAATGCTATATAGTAAGTTGTTATATCCCTTAAATTTAAAAGTGAAGAATTTAGTTGGAGAGACACAGTTGTGTTGTGTTGGAATTAAGAAAACTTTTGTGGTTAAATGACAAGTTAACGACCAGTAATTGGAAACTCAGAACAGAGACCCCGCTTTGGGGAAATTTGTTACAATTGGATAGTGATAATATTTTTGTAGGGCTTCTATGAGTATTAAATAATAGTGCAAGAGTTTGGGTGAGTTATTAATGGAAATATTAGTATGATTAAATTTTGTGACCAATACAAGTACTTTGATGTACAATTTAAGTTCATAATTTAAAACTGGAAATTTGAGGGCTGGAGACATGGCTTAACAGTTAAGCGCTTGCCTATGAAGCTTAAGGACCCCAGTTCGAGGTTCAATGCCCCACGACCCACATTAGCCAGATGCACAAAGGGGCACACACATTTGGAGTTCATTTGCACTGGTTTGTCCATTCTCTCTCTCTCTCTTTCTCTCTCTCTACCTGTCACTCTCAAATAAGTAAAAATAAACAAAAAATGTAAAAAAAAAAAAAAACCCTCTGGAAATTTGAAGATAAAATAAGAATACTGTGGTAGAATAATCAAGAACAAGAATGACCCATCTTGGAATATAAATCTATGTAAAAAGGCCCATAATGTTCATAAGACAGAACAAACTCTTGGTTAAGTGTAGAAGATACTTATCAAAGGAATTAAGCATGGAGGTGATTCTGTGAATGAAGAATTGACTGTGGTAGATGGATAAATTTAGGAATGTGTGGGATTGAGATTCACAGCTTATAAAGTCACCTTATAAATTCACATTGGAGGTAATTAAGTGAACAAGCTGCAATGGTTAATTTCTTTTATCAACCTGATCAAATCAGGAATCAAGTTAGAGACAAACTACTGGTTCAGGTTTGTATTTCCAGGAGGGATCACCTGGAGGACTATTTCCCAGAGAGGAGAGCCCCATCCATGGAAGCTGTTCTAAGAAAGGGCAGGACTTGTTGGCTGGCTACCCTTATCCCAGCTAGTGTGTGAATATCCCGTGTTGCTACCATCCCTCTCAGACATTGGAACCCCTGCTTATTCCACCCTCCACCATGGACCGAAGACCAGCAGCATTTACTTATGGTGACAAAATGGGATTACTCAGGTATCCTCAGTCATGAAATGGGCAGTGACTAAATTCTCAGATGCTCTGGCCTGCAGACAACCATTTTTGGACTTTCCACCCATATCACATAAGTCCATTTTATAAAAAGTATTTATCCTATTGGTTCTCTTCCTTTAGAGAACACTGACTATTTGCATATTGTCGTACCAGAAGTGGGTCTAAAGAAACAGGGTTGTCACAATGAATTTCTCTAATGGGTATGATGTTATCTTTACCTTGCTCTCTAATGTCAGTGTGACTAAAGACTCCTCTGGCAGAAAGGGCAGCAGTGATAATCCATGGAAAGAACTACTTAAAAACATGTGTGAGCTACATGTATTGGTGATCTTTATTTATTTTGTTTTAATGGCATACTATATATTAACAGAAAGTGGATCATTTGATGAAAACCAAAATAAAGATCTGTACTATGGCTGAGGGGAATGTTCACTTGCTGTTTGGTCCATAAGCATGACAGCCTGAGTTCTGAATCCCAGCCTTCATATTCATGTGAAATCTGAATACGGCGTTTTCTATTTGTAATCTCAGCCCTGGGGAGGCAGAGAGGGATTTACTGAATAGGTAGTCTACCAACATTTTTGAGCTGTTGGTTTAGTGAACAATTTTACCTCAAAAAAAAAGTAGAGTGGAAAGATGCCTCAGCTTAATTGATTGCAAAGCCTGTTGGCTCAGAGTTCAATATCTAAGCATCTAGCATAAGCCAGGTGTTAAAAGTGGCACAAACATCTTGAATTCATCTGCAGTGGCAAAAAGCTCTAGAGTACCCATAAACACACACACACACGCACAAACACACACACACACACACACACACACGCACACGCACACACACCAGACACAAAAGTTTTTTTTTTTTTAAAAAAGACTAAAAAGTAAAATAGGTGGGTAGTGGCACACACCTTTAATCCCAGCACTCGGAAGACAAAGGTAGGAGGATTTCTGAGAGTTGGAGGCCACCCTGAGACTACTCAGTGAATTTCAGATCAGCCTGAGCTAGAGTGAGACCCTTCAGAAAAACCAAAAACAAACAAACAACAACAACAAAAACAACATAAAGTAGAGAATAATAGAAGGCACCAGACAATCACTGGCTTACACATAGGTTCACATATGACTATGCACATGTATTCATGCACACCAGTCACATGAATATACCTATGAAAAATTAAGCATATATTAGCATAAATTAATGATTTCAAGAATGATAGCACCTTGTTGGGTTTTCATGATAGTAGGAAACTAATTTACATATATCCAATATCTTGACTGTTTAAAGGGAGGAATTTCTGCATTTTAGCTTTCATATTACTATAGAACTGCAGTACATGTTAGAGTGTTGTTATAATTACTTTCTCAGTGCTGGGACAAAATAAAACCTGACCAAAATTAGCTTCTGGGAGGAAAGGGCATATTTTGGCTTACAGCCTAGAGGGGAATCTCCATGACGGCAGGAGAAAGATGGTTGAACAGTGGCTGCACATCACCTCCAGCAGGTGGAAATAGCAGTAGAAAATTACAGCAAACTCTGTCAAGGGGAAATTGCTTTTAATATCCCTACCACTGTTCCCAACAATACATCCCCTCCAGAAATGCTCTGTCTCCCAAATTGCCGCCAGCATGAACCAAGAATATATGAGTATATATGAGAGACTTATGGTTAGAACAACCACAAGTGTCTAGTATTCAGGGATATTTAATAATAATTACTAGAATTGCAAACACCTCAGATCACTTTGGCATTAACTGGGCCTGCCCTATTCTCTATTTCAACCTTGCTCTCTGAACGGAAATCACTATTTCTTATAAAATGTTGCAGCTCTCATTAAAATAACACTGCACACTCTAAAATGTAGAAAATTTACATAAAATTTTAGGTCAAGTAGTAGTCTGAAGATTCAGTAAGAGAATATCTTCCAGCGAGTTAAATATAGGTGCACTTCAGTTTTCCATTGGTTTATTTTTAAATTATTGATTTTGGAGATAGGATGATGGCTCAGTGGGTAAGATTTTATTTTTTTTTAATTGTTTTTTGGTTTTTCAAGGTAGGGTCTCACACGGGTCCAGGCTGACCTGGAATTCACTCTGTCTTCTCAGGGTGGCCTTGAACTCACAGCAACCCTCCTACCTCTGCCTCCCGAGTGCTGGGATTAAAGGCATGCGCCACCACACCCGGCAGTGGGTAAGATTTTTTCCTGGCCTGAGAAGGCTTGATTAACTGTGAGTTTGATTCTCAATACCCATGTTAAAAGCCAGGTGTGGCTAGGCATGTCTGTAAGTCAAGTCCTGTAGAGAGCAGAGACAAGAGAATTACCAGGTCTTTCTGGTAAGTCAGGTTGATGAAAACCTTGCAGCTCTTATTTCGGTGAGTTTTTCTCCCTCAAAGGAATAATGGTGAATAGCAGTAGAAGTATATGCCAGATATTATACTCTGACCTCTGCACCCGTGTGCACAGCCATCTGCATCTGCACACACATGTACACACACTATACATAAACACACTATACTGCTCATATCACATATATACATAAAATATTAATATTGCACTAGTCAACAATAAGATATTCTTTTAAAGTATAAGTTAGAAAGCACTGGTATACTATAAAGAAATATATTACTTTTGGTGTGGACATGGTTGTAGCTTAGTGCCATTGAGGTTCTCCCTATGGATGCTTGGTGGTCCAAAGAATTCCTGAGTGGGGTGAAGAACTGTGGGGAAATCCATCATGCTTGCCATAAACAGATCATGTAGAAATCCTTGCATCCCAATTTAATTTCAACCTCTCAGAAGTCCTAACTCGTGAAGAAGCATTGTAAATTATATTTCAACACTATATAATTTTTAAATATTATTTAGAGACAGAATATGAAAACAGAATTATCAGATGATGCTCTTTGATGATGATAGTGTGTGGATTGATTCAGGTGTCCCCCATAAACTTAGGTATTCTGAATGCTAGTCTCCTCAGCTGATGGCAACTGGAAATTAACTTTTCCTGGAGGCAGAGTATTGTTGGGGGCGGGTTTATGAGTCTTGATAGCCAGTTTCCCTATGCCAAGTGTTTGGCAAACTTTCCTGTTGCTGTGGTCCACCTTATGTTGGCCTGGGGGTGATGTCCACCCTCTGCTCATGCCATGGTTTTCCTCTGCCATCGTGGAGCTTCTCCTCTAGCCTGTAAGCCAAAATAAACCACTTTTTCCCACAAGCTGCTTTTGGTTAGGTGATTTCTACCAGCAATTCGAACCTGATTGCAACAGTAAGGTGATACCGAGGAGTGGGATTGCTGCTGGACACCTGACTGTGTGGCTTTGGCCATTTGGAGCTGATTTTCAAGAGGAATGTGGAAGGATTTGAAATCTTGCCCTAAGAGATGCATTGCAGTGCTGTAAGTACAGCTTTATGTACTATTCTGGCCAGACTTAAAAGACCTGAATGCAGCAAGAACTGTATACTATGAGGTTTGGCTTTTGAGGGTGAGAAAGATCTTTGCGTAGACTGGGCTAGCAGTTTGTACTGGAAGCTTGCTGTTATGTCTGTGTCCTGAGAAGTTGTGCAGGGTTGTTTTCCATAGAAATGAACTGGTGTAAGCCGAGGGATATTGCACAGAAAAAATGAAATCTTTGGGCCTAAACTGCTGCCTGTTCACCTGCAATTTGTTTGAGAGATAACTATTGAGATTGGGCCACCTGGCCTTCACTTGAGCAACAGGAAGAATGTAGACTCTTTTGAAGGGGCGTGAGTGCTCAAGGAGTGTCCTGTTCTTCAAAGTCTGCTTTATTTCGCCCCCTGAATTAACAAATTGGCACACTCCCTGGTGTTGTGGAATATAAGAAATGCAGGGAAGAGAGGGTCATTGAGACTGCAACATGGTCTTGTGTTTTGGAAATGGCCATGGGCAGTGTGAAATAGGTTTGCTGGATGCCTGTGTGGAGACCACATAAGGCCATGAGGATGAACCTCAACAGTGGATCATAGTGGAGACCCAGTGGAGATAGCGGGACCACAAGATGGCTGCTAAGGAGAGCTGCCAGCCCCAGATGAAGTTTTCTAGGACTGTGAGTAGCCTAGCTGGAGGGGTGGAATTGGAATGCCAGAAACTTGTTGCTGGTTAGAATTATCAGACTTGGAGATTTGTCATTCACTAGAGTTGTTGGACTTGAAGCTACAGAATTTGATATTTGCCCTGGGTGTTTTAAATTTTGTACTGTTTGAATATTTTGTTGCTATGCCCAAAGACATCTTTTGCAGTGTGAATGTTTATTCTGTGCCATTATGGGTTTTTTTTTGGGGGTGGTGGTGGTTATTTTTTGGTATTATGGCTCAGTTAAAAGATATTGAACTATTGGGATGTATGAACATCATTGGAACTGATAAAAATTATGGGAACTTTTTAAGTCATACTGAATGCATTGCATTTTATAGCATGCATGAATATCAGTTTATGGGGTGCAGGGACAGAACTTGGGAGGCAGATATAGGAGGATTACTTAACAGTTTGAGGTCAACTTGGGGGCACAGTGTGAGTCACAGTTCAACCTGAGCCAGAATGAGACCCTAATTCAAAGAAACAAAAAAAAAAAAAATCAAAAATCAAAAATTTCTTAGAACTTAATGAAAATGAAGACACAACATACTAAAAACTATGGCACACAAGGCTGTACTAAAAGTGATGTTTAAAACTCTACATACCTACGCTACATAGGCTGAGATGTCTCAAATAATGCAGTTAAAGCTGAACCTGAAGACCTTGGGAAAAAAGCATCAATTCAAACCACAAGGTACTACAAGTTAACCATTATCAGTAGGGCAGAAATCAATGAAATAAAAATAAATAAAATCTATAAGAAGGATAAACAAAATGAAGATTTAGTTCTTTGAAAAGTTTAACAAATCGACAAACCCTTATGCAAATTAAGCAAAAGTAAGAGAAGACCCTACTCAATAAGATTAGAGGTGGACAGATACCAGTGGTAAAATAAGCACCAATGAATTTGAGAGAATTGTAGACACATAATTCAAAAACCTCTATTCTGTAAAATATGAAAATAGAAAAGAAACAGATGATAGGTATGAACTACCAATGCTAAAGTAAGATGAGATAAACAATTTAAACAAATCTATAGTCAACAATAAGATTTCAATGGTAATAAAAATAAATAAAAATACCTCCCAGCCAAAAAAGATCCAGGTCTAGATAAATTCAATGAAAGAATTCCATTAGGCATTTAAAAAGAACAAAAAACACTGGGTCTCAAATTGTTTCATAAAACTTAAAAGGAAGACACATTCCTAATCTCATTTTATGAATCAAAAATTACAGTACTACCTTATCTATACAGAGACAAATATAAAAGAAATCTATAGCCCATGATGGACATGGAAAGAAATTAATGACTAAAATACTTGTAAATAGATTTCCAAAGCATAGCAAATGTATCATTCAACTTGTTTAGTTTGTTTTATTCCAAAAATGGAATTCATCATAGATAAATCAACGAATGCAATTCATCACAGAACTAGACTCAAGGCCTGTGATCTTGTGATTCTAATTTTCTTACTGAAGTGGAATTTGATGCAAAATTCTATATATAACCTTATTAATATAAATATATTTCTCTAATTCTATGATATTTGAATTATTTATCATAAATGAGTTGTAAGGTTTTTTGATGTTTATTTTATGTATTTATATGCCAGAGCTTCCAGCCACTGCAAATGAACTCCAGACGCATGTGCCCCCTTGTGCATCTGGCTAATGTGGATCCTGGGGAATTGAGCCTCAAATCAGGGTCCTTAGGCTTCACAGACAAGTGCTTAACCACTACCACTAAGCCATCTCTCCAGCCCTCTTTTTTTTTTTTTTTTTTTTTTTTTTTTTTTTTTTTGGTTTTTCGAAGTAGAATCTCACTCTGGTTGATCCGGGTTGACCTGGAATTAACTATGAACTATGAAGTTTCAGGATGGCCTTAAACTCATGGTGATCCTCCTACCTCTGCCTCCAGAGTGTTGGGACTAAAGATGTCAAACCTTCATGGAAGAACTCAAACCAATCTTCCTAAAACTGTGCCACACAATTGAAGAATAGGGAAAGCTACCCAACTCCTTCTATGAAGCTAGTATCACCCTAATCCCAAAACCAGGCAGAGATGCCACAAGAAAAGAAAACTATCGGCCTATTTCCCTAATGAACATAGACGCAAAGATCCTCAACAAAATACTCACAAACCAAATCCAACAACACATCAAAAGCATTATCCACCTTGACCAAGTGGGATTTATCCCAGGAACACAAGGGTGGTTCAACATACAAAAATCTGTCAATGTAATAAACCATATAAACAAGCTTAAACATAAAAATCACATGATCATTTCGATAGATGCAGAAAAGGCCTTTGACAAGATACAACATCACTTCATGATCAAAACATTGGAGAGAATCGGCATGGCCGGTTCACATCATACCATAATAAAGGCAATATACAAAGCTCCAAAGGCCCAAATAATACTTAATGGAGAGAGACTGGAGGAATTCCCATTGAGATCAGGACCAAGACAGGGATGTCCTCTCTCACCTCTTCTTTTCAATATAGTTCTGGAAGTCCTAGCCCAAGCAATAAGGCAGGAGAAGGATTTTCTTTATAGTTCTCATTATTATTTAAATTTCTGTTTCTCCTTTTATACTTGTGTTTTACACCCAGTGACACATACACACTTAATTATTGAAATTTGTTGAAACCTTAAAATGTAATTGAACTTCTGATTGTATCAAAGGCCATGTATTATTCTTAGATTATCCTAATACATGAAATATGTTTAAATTTTTTAATGTTATGGGCACTGATTATAATAACTGGAATTATAATGTAGTACATACTGACTTTTTTATTACAAGGAAAATGTCTACTATGTGCGTAAGTATAACAGATGGCTGGCAAGGTTAAAAACAACTGATGATGGGCTGGAGAGATGGCTTAGCGGTTAAGCGCTTGCCTGTGAAGCCTAAGGACCCCGGTTCGAGGCTTGGTTTCCCCAGGTCCCACATTAGCCACATTAGCACAAGGGGGCACACGCGTCTGGAGTTCATTTGCAGAGGCTGGAAGCCCTGGCGCGCCCATTCTCTTTCTCTCTTCCTCTATCTGTCCTTCTCTCTGTGTCTGTCGCTCTCAAATAAATAAAAAAAAAATTAAAAAATAAGTCAATAAAAAAACTGATGAAAATTTTCCAAGTTATTTGTACAGGTGTATACTACAATATTTGATTCTTTCCTTGAGAAACATAAAGTGCATAAAAAGTGACAGCATTAGAAGTTTGCATAACCAGCTTTTTTGAGCAAATCTGTACTAATCTTTATTTGTTTTACTTATCCATTCAGTTAGTTATAGGCAAACTGTCTATTCATGCAGATTAAATGAAATGTTGTCCCAGTAATTGCCAAATTAAAATTAAGTTTTTTAGAAAAATGTTGCTTGTATAAGTACCATCTAAGACTAAAGTCCTGAGGCATCGATGTCATTGTAATGATTCTGCCTTTTGGTGATGTGAGTTAGCCCTACTATAGATAAGAAAGGGAAAAAATATTATCTTGTATGTTGAGCAGTTTTCTTTTATAACTTTAATTTTTCATGTAATCTCACCTTGATGCTTCATGATCATAAATACAAATAGAGCTCATCTTTAGAGTCTAATTACAGATAATAAGACTATATTTCTTAAATTTATTCTGAACCTGGGGATGTCTTATGAATATATGCTACATTGAAGAAAGATCATATGGATGCATTTCTATCACTTGCTCTTTTATGGTGAAATACTGATTTGTGATCATTCTGAAATTGTAATTTGTGGATAGAAGAAATGTAAATTTCTTAGTGGAAGTAAAATGTTCATCAAAGTAATCTCAGTGACTGCTGACCACCTGAATGGATTTAAAGCATGGAGGCATCTCTAGGCAATTTCCTTAAAAAATGATATTTCCTTCCATAGATGGAATGCAGTATTGATCTAAGAATGCAGGAATTCATAAAATAAATATGCATGCAAATTATAATTTTAGAGTCAATTTTTCTACCAAAACTAAATGATTCATTAAAATTCAGAAGGGAAGAAAATGATGTTTAAATGTGTCACATATTTGAATGTAATCATTAAACTCAAGCCAATGTTATTCCAAAAACTTTGACACAGTACATTGATTCTATATCTAAGATTTTTTCCAATGGCATGGATTCAATTAAAGTACTTTGTAATGTCAAATAAAGTGATGAAAAATTGTCTAACATACAATGAATCTGGGAGGTTAAGAAAAGTACTACATGCTTTGCCTATCAGATAATTTACATATTACTTCATTAAACTTCAAAATATCATGTAAATAATATAAAAACGAATCAAATTCAAATGGGACACTATCTTGATCTACAATATTTTACATCTTAAATTATTTGTTTAATAAATACTACAGAAGTTTATTTTACTAAGAAACCTATAATTGGGACTACAATACAGCTTTTTCAAAGTCAAATGAAGAACCCTAAAATGTCTCAGTTAAAACAAATGGGCATGTAAGAATGTATTTATTATAATATAACCTGGGATGGTAATTTCTACACATTATTTTGAGTGGGCATTATTTTTCAGTTGAAGAGATGAAATACTTTTAGTTAATCATTTTTGTGCTAATTCTCATGCAGAACATTATGATTCATATAGTATTTATACATATGTGAAGCAAAGAAAAGTTTCCTTCATAGCTCTCATTCTCTTTGGTACAGTTTCTTCTTTCACTGTATAATCAATTTGATTACTTTGATCTTTATTTTTCCTCTCATTTTCTTTTTATTTTACTAGAGAATACACATATGTTTTGCTTTTTATTCTTTATATATGAAATTTAGCAAATGATGCATACTAATGTGTAATTTTCTTTTAAGCTCTCTATTCCACATTCCACCTTTTATTTGTATATCGAGATCTTCCACGTTATTTTACTTATTCAGTATTATCCAATGGTTGGTTTCTACAGCTCAATCTATGGTTCATTTCAAATATTGGCCTTTTGATTATATTCAGAAATTTGAAATTATAATCATGCTAATGTGGAGCTTTGTACATATTCATTCTTGTCATACTAAAAGGGCAGCTCTAGGAATAATTCCTTGCAATGGAAATTTTGAGTAATGAATAAAGTATACATGTAATTGGTGTAGTTTGCTGAAAACTTTCTGCTAGGGTTCTAGAATTTGCCACATAATCAGTAGTGTAAGAATGAGCATATTGCTTCTGAACATATTCTTAGCAGAATATTACTTGCTTTTGAAGAGAAAGAATTGGCATGCCAGGGCCTCTAGCCACTGCAAATGAACAACAGACACATATGTACCACCTTGTGCATCTGACTTACATGACTGGATAATTGAACCTGGGTCCTTTTGGCTGTAGGCAAATGCCTTAACCACTATACCATTTCTCCAGCCACAGTCATTCTTTTCCATTTACCTCTGCCTCCTATATGGGGAATGTTATTGTATTGAGAATTTAATTCATTTAAATAATTGAGAGTGAGGGCAAATAACTTCAAATATGTTTAAATTCCAGTTTAATGTGAATTTACTTTTTTGTTATTTTCTTAATGTCATCTTAGGGCATATTATCCTTATAAAAAAAAAAAATCTTTAGGCTGGAGAGAAGGCTTAGCAGTTGAGAGCTTGCCTGTGAAGCCAAAGGACCCCAGTTCAAGGCTCAGTTCCTCAGGACCCACATTAGCCAGATGTACAAGGGGACACCTGCATCTGGAGTTTGTTTGCAATGGCTGAAGCCCCTGGCACACCCATTCTCTCTCTCTCTCTCTCTCTCTCTCTCTCTCTCTCCCCCTCCCTCCCTCCCTCCCTCCCTCTCTTTCTCTGTCTCTCTCTCTCTCTTGCTGTCAAATAAAAATTTAAAAAAAAATACTTGTGTATTGGAGATATTAGCCTTCATCCTTAGTATCTGTTGCAGAAGTTGCTGTGTAGTTCATCAGCTGTTTTTCGATGCTATTTAAAATGTGCTTTAGAGCATACCCCAAGCATCCTGCAAAGGTCTTAGTGACAAAATCTAGGCCCTAATGGGGTGAGTTTGGAAGGCAGTTGAAACTTTCAGAATTAGACCCCAATGAGAGGTGTTCAGGTTATTGTTATATTCCCTATAAACCCTTACTCTTTTTTATGCAAACTCCCAGACAGGATTTCAGTAGTATTCTTTTTACTGACTTTCTCCAAGATTTGCTGTCTCATTCAAAGCAAGAAGAGAACAAAGTGTAGATGAAATTTCTAACATTACGAGTCAAAATAAATTTGTTATTTTTACAGCTTGATCATTTCAGACATCTGTTCCAGTAATGATATGCTAATATACCATGCCTTGTCTTCTAATTTTCTATTATTTAAGATAAAATCATCAATATTTATTTTATTTCAAGTTTGAATAATATAAAGACTTTTGTTTACACTGGGAATAAGGAGGGACTGATGTGTCTTCTCTATGACAGTTAGGGTTTCATTTTCTTAAACACTTAATGTATGATATACTTGGAATTATGTTTCAATTATATTTGGTAAGTACCAATCTAATTTAATCATTTTTCAAATGATTAAGTACTTATCCCATGACATTCCTTAAATTATGTTCTTGCTTTAATAACTTAAAATTCCTCCTTTGTCATATTATATAATAATTTTCTATGTGTATTTATGTATGTTTTGTGACATAATTCTGTTATAATCTATTTCACTTTCCACTGTGAGTGATGTATAATGATTGTTAATGCAGCTTTAAGCATAGTAGCTGTTGATATGGATCAAGGGTGCTGTATGCATGAAAAGTTTGTATTTTGTTCCTGACAGAATTCAATCGTAGGGATATATAAAAGTGTTTGACTACTCCCTATTGATGGAGCACTGAAATTTTTCCAAAAACAGTTTGGACAAGAAAGGGTGTTAGGAAAATTGTTGTAAAAGTTACATCTTCAATATGCATTTCAAATTCTGTTGGATAAATACATGAGAATGGGATTCTGGTGATCTGAGATAATATGTGATCATGCATTGATTATTGATTTTGCTTTAGTTATATTTTATTGTTTTTTGTTTGATATTGCTGGAGTTTGAACCCACAGTCTGGCACATCTTAACCCTTATTTTTATACTTTATTTTGAGATATGGTCTCACTAATTTGTTTAGACTTGCCTTGAATTTACTTTATATCCCGTGTAGGCCCTGAGTTTATAATCCTCCTATCTTAGGTTCTGCAGTAACTGCTATTATAGGACTATGCCATTGGGCATGGCTACTTTACTTAGCTTTCAAAGTTTCATCAAAACCTGACCAGCTTTTTGTCAAAGTCTGTTATCTTACAATCCCACTAACAACACACATTATAAAGTGCTCAGCGTCAGTTATTATAAGGAAATTGAAAAAAAAAATAATAAACCAACAGTAAGATCATTCATCTATTGAAAAGGTGAAAACAAAAGCTCAATAACAGGTTTAGACAATGGTGTAGCAGAATGAGAACTCCCATACATGGTTAGTCTGTCATCTTCTTGTTTTCTTGTTGCATCTCGATCTGGCTTTGGTACTTAGGTGATACTAGCTTCATAAAAGGCATTGGGAAGAATTCCCTGGTATCCAATTATTCAAAACATTTTGAGAAGAATTGGTTTCACTTCTTTGATCAAGGTTTGATAGAATTGTCTGAGAAGCCATCCTGTCCTGAACTTCTCTCTTGGGGCATGTTTTTGATTACCTTTTTAATCTCCATGGATGTGATAGGTTTTTATAGGACATTAACCTGTTATGAGTTTAGTTTTGGTAGGTGGTATGTGCCTATTAGTTCATCTTCTTCTTCTAGAATATTCAATTTTGTGGAGTAAAGGTTTTGGAATTATGCCCTGATGATTCTTCCAACTTCATTGATTTCTGTTGTGATCTCTCCTTTATCATTTCTTATTTTGTTAATTTGAGATTTCGTTCTCTTTTTATTATGTTTTATACTATGTTGAGCCTAGTCCATATTTGGGTATAGTGATCTTATTCTTGCTGGTTATTGAGATTGATTGTTTGACTCCTCTGTGTGAAGTATTCCCTGAAGTAGTCTCTGTAGGTTTGTCTTTGTGTTCATATATATATAATTATAGAGTTGACTTTTTCATGAAAGTTTTTCTTTCACCATGTATTATGAGGGATACTATTGCTGGGTAGAGTAGCTTGGGAAGGAAGCCATAGTTTTATAGACTTTGAAGTGTTCCATTCAAGGCCCTTCTGGCATTCCGGCTTTCCATTGAGAAATCTGATATAATTATGATGGGATTGCCTTTATATGTTTTGAGTTGTTTCTCTCTTGTTGCTTTCAACACACTCTCATTTTGTTTTTAAGAACTTTAACTATTATATGCCTTGGAGAGTTTCATCTTTGGTCCTGTCTGGTTTTATGTGGGCTTCTTGTATCTGGATGGGCCTCTTTTTTGAGAGATTCAGAAACTTTTCTTCAGTAATTTTGTTGAATATGTTCTCTTTATCTGGCCTGGACTTCATTTCCTTCTAGTATAACCATGATCTGGATGTTTGGTAATTTTAGGGAATCCCACAGTTCCATCATATTCTATTCACTTGAGTTTTTGAACTCTAGCAAAGTTTTTAGCCTACTGATCAATTTCTTCTGTCTTGTCTTTCAAATCTGGTGTTCTGTCTTCCCATGAGTAACTCTGTTAGTGAGGTGTTCTAGAGAGGTTTTTATAAGTTCTATTTGTTGTTTTGTTTTGTTTTCTGTTGTGTTATTTTGCATTCAGTTCAAGTTCCTGATGCTTCCTTTAATTCATTCTTACATTTGATCAAGTCTTCATTAAGCTTAATCAAGTGGTTGTTGAGATCTTCCATTTCTTGACCCACCTTCAATTCATTCGTATCTCTTTTGAGGGTTCTAACATTTTCTTCAATCAAGTTAAGCCTGCTGTTAAAAGCTGAACAAACTAGGAGATGATTTTTCTCAATTTTGTTGATTCAATTGGTGGTTCTTTGATGGTTTGCTTCCAGTTCAGTGATTCTTTTTATCAGGTTCTCATTAGCTGTTGTATTTTCATTAGTAGATTGAATTTCTGTTGATTTCTCTATGATTTCACTGGAGGCTTCCATTATGGGACTAGGTATCCTTGGTGGAGATCTCTCAGTTTTCTGACTTTTGTTGCTTTTGTGTGTGTGTGTGTGTGTGTGTGTGTGTGTGTGTGTGTGTGTGTTGTAGTCTACTCATCTTACAGAGACCTTATTTTATTGAGGAGGAGGTGGGTTTTTATCCTTCAGCCTGTGTACCCTCTAACTCAGTTGAACATGGATGTTGGTATCCAGTTTCCAGTCAGAATATCAGAGCAAAAGGCCTGATTCCATAGGTCACACAGGGTCCAGGCCTCCCTAAGCGAGGTGTGGTGGAGCCTGCTGGAACCAGGGAACTGAGAGGAATCATGGAACAGAGTTATCTGTCCTATTCACTCTGTGCCATGCCCACACACCCTCTGGCACAGGGAACCTGGACCAGGGCACTAGGAGCAACCAGAAAACAGGGATCTGGCCTAACTACTCCATGCAGTGCCCGTCTGTACCTAAATACTTTGCTTAGTATCACTATATACAGAAATAATAATTTGACATGATCTTGCCTCAACTAACAAATGTATGCTTTATACCTTAGTGTGGAAGAATACAGAGGCACAGGGGTTGTGAAAAAGCCAAAAAAGAGGAATAAACAGGAGAATGGGTATCCTTAAATATGGGAAGACTGGTGTTTTAACTCAGAGAAATATTTTAGGGTTGGATTTTTAAAACTGTCAGGATTAAATTCATAATCCTCTTAATCAAATAGAAAAGAAAATGTTTGGAGTGTGTAAAAAATGTCTAAGACAGAAAAATATATTGAAACTGCTCTGATTAATTTTATGTTCAAATGATTACTGACCATTAGCAATGTGGATCACAAACAAGGCTTTAAAATATTAAATTTAATCTATTCTATTATAACAAACAATGAGCACTGTAAGATTTAACTTGGGAATTAAAAATCTTGTTTAAATGTTAAGAATTATAAAAACTAGTGGGGGAATAATTTTAGGACAGATAGGTCACATTTCATTTGCAATAGGTTCCATCTACTCAGTTATTCATAGTATGACAGGTAAACATTTTAAGTTATATCAGCCAGGAAACTTTTCATACTATAGTATTAAGTTCTAATTTCATATGTACTCAAATGACCTTCAAAATCTATTATGCAACTTTTTAACATACTGGTATTCTTGACTATAAATCAGTTTATCTTTGTGAAGCTAGAATGATAACTGTCACTCAGGGTTTCCTATCTGCTGGTGACCTGACATTTCCAGAAATGTCTTATTAACAAACATGTAATTCTATTGATAAAGGAGTCCCAGGACGGGAGGGAGAGTGGCACAACAAATTTGATCAAAGATTGCACATAAACTTCTGAGTTGAAAAGTGCTTTTTATGTCACATAAAATGTTTATCACATAACTTTCACCGTAGACATCAAATGATTTATCTCTGGATTCTGTGGTAGGCAACAAACAGGAATGAGAAATCAAAATAAGTAGGAGTAATTATCATAAAACCTTTAGACACAAACTGAACTCTTTGAGATCCTCCTAATAAGAGAATGCTAAAGAGGCTCCTCCTCATTTAGTTATCAAATTGATTATGCTATCGAACATTTTTCTCCAAATCACATCTATGGCATTTGAATTATATCATCCCCTATGTTAAGATGTTAGTAGGCAAAAAAAAAAAAAAAGTTAATACTAATCTGTTATCTGTCATGGACTAGAAGTATTTTATTTTCAGAAATCATTTGCTCTCATGATTCAATCACAATGTTTCATATAACTGCAGAAAAGCTGGAAAATAATATGAATACATAAAAAAGGAGGGACAGATGGAGAAAGGTTGAAAATAGAGAACAGCATGAAAGGAAAGGTGAGGAAAGGAGAAAGTGGTAGTATTTTCAGTTTTTTATTTGTAATTTTGATATTGATAAATGTCTATGCAGGATATAAGTAGAATTTCCTAGAGGTGAGTCAATGTTTATTTTATGGATCGTAGATAAAGAAGAAACCAAACCTCACTGGAATAAGATCTGAATTCCTCAAAGTGGCAGCTGTACCTCCAGAGGATGAGAGACCTCCTTAGTCAACAGCAGAAGAGCTACTCGAACAAGAAACACCCTGACTCTGAGCTCTGACTTAGGCTAACCAGCACCAGTTATTTCATGGAACTTGTTAATGAAAACCACTGTGATGAATGAAGAAACTAAGATCTTTATATAGGTTTTGCTCATGCATTCTTTTAGGCCTACTTTTATTTTTTGAATATGTAAGTGGTCTTACTTATGAATTTCAATCTTCTATAATAAACAAAATTATTGGTACTCTGATCATTTTAAATTTAAATTCATTATTAATTCACATTTGAAACATGGAAGGTACATATATTTTTGGAATTTCATGAGGTGTTTTAGTACACATATCCATTCTGTAATGAATACATCAGGTAAACCTATCTCTATTTTCAAATACTTATTAATTTTCGTAAAAATATTTTTCAGCTTTATTGAAATATATGACAATAATATCCTCCATAATTGCCTTTCTATACAGCAGTATATCAGAATTTCTTCCTCCTCTCCACTTATCCCTTGATACCCATTGATCAAACTCCCCACATTTTCCCCAACAACTTGAAGCTTTTATTGATGTATTTAAGGTGAATTAGATTAAAGAAGTTTTATTTTGAAATATTACTGCTTGGAAAACTCTTTTTTGTATTATATCTTATTCTGTATTATTCCATAGTGTACATGTTGTTTGCTTTCTGTATAAAACATTACTGTATACTCTAAACATTATTGAAATGTTTACTTCCCCAAAGAACATTCAAGCTAATGAAATAATGAGACAAATCACAAGATAGTATAGGAAATCTAACATGGGAAATAAACACAATACAACATATGGAAGAAAATGTAGAAATAAAGAAAATGTGAAGATCAGCCTTATTGAACGTATTTTAAATGTCCACTCCACATATAAATTTAAACAGTAATTTTTCAAGAAACAAAGAAATCATTTTTTGATCTCCCCAAACACCAGATATAACTTTTTCAACTTCCTACTAAGCAAATTTAATGCATTTCTCCTCCCAGTGAGAATTACTTTTTCATATTTTTTCCAGGTAAAACTACTAAAGAAAGATTGACATTGTTAACTTTCCTTTGTGAATTATTTCCTAAAATTGACCAGTTCAAATTAATCTTGCCCCTTTACTCTACATTTTGTCATAGTTATAAGTAATCTCTGTTTTGTTATAGTTGAATTGCGTCTATGATCCACTCTTGATTATTTTAACCGCTCACAATAGATACTTGTTAGTTCCACTGCTGGTTGTAATTTTCAATTCCCCATCCTAACAATGATTTCACTCTGAAGAACTATACTTTCTCCTGATAACCAAATGGACACTAAGTAATTCATATTTTAGGTCATAGGTTATCACCTGCCTCATTATGAATCCTACCAAACATTTGTTTTTTATTGGCATGAATGTGGTTGTACTTTCAGCATAGTAGACACTGAATAATATTTAAATGAAATAGGGACTCCTAATAGAAACTTGTAATTTAAGGGGAGGTGTAAAGCCAGCAACAAGAGACACCAAAAATTATTGAATGTTCAATTAATATTCTATAGTGTGTAATTTAAGCACTTGCATTGTATAAATGATTGGGGGAATATTTTTTTCAAGCTTAAAAATATCACTAACAATCTTTTATTCCACTATAACAGTTAAAATATGTGGCTTTGGTACTTCCCAAAAAGATAGTAAACTTCTAATTAGATTTGGTTTTTCTTCTTGTTCCAACAAATACAAAATTTTTAGAGATGCGTAATGTTCCCATTTACCACTTTACAACAGAGTGATGAAACGTGATCTGTAGTATAACATGCTAAGTCACACCTGACTTTGCAAAAGAAGGTCAAATATATTCACACATCATCTTTTAATCTACTATTACTAATAGGCTAAGAGGAGAAAACATTTATATAAAAAAAAACTGAGATATAAAAGACCTCAAGTAGAAATACGGGCAAAAATTGAGAAAAAAAAAAAAACACCTGATCATACTCTAGTGAAAATATCAGCTCTCCTGTTTCACTGTTTCAAACATTATTAGTTAGTAGTTGTGCTATGTTATTGTCTTCCAATGGAAACAAATAATCTTGTCTTACTCAATGTTTCTCATCTTAATTAAAATATAAACCAATATCTACATACACCCTTACCTATCTTAAGCGGTCTCTCTTTAAGTGATATATTGTTATTTTATCCCATTTATGGTGTTTAAGTTCCTTTATTATTTTATGTAAACTGTACTAGTTTTTAACATACTGATAATTTACTTATAATGAACTTCTATTGTCAAACTAAATATACCAGCCTTGGCCTCCTTAGCTCAAATCCCTTGTTCACAGGGAAGGCATTCCTGAATTCCCATACTGCCTTTGTTCCCATCTGCATCTAGTATGCAGCCAACTCTCTATTCTCTGATAAATGGCTCACTGATAGAATTTGTATATAAAAGGATCAATTCTCATCAGTGGCAATCAAATCACAAGAACCAAAATATAAATTAAATTTAATATTGAGAGGAACACATTTGAACAATAGATAAGACATGTTTTGATCTTCCAAGTTAAAATTTTCAAAGACTTTTTAAAAAAATTTTGTTGGTTCACTATGTCATCATGTTAAAGAATTTAGTAAAAGTTACTCTGAAAAATAGTAAATTTGGGCTGGAGAGTTGGCTTAGCGGTTAAGCGCTTGCTTGTGAAGCCTAAGGACCCCAGTTTGAGGCTCAATTCCCCAGGACCCATGTTAGCCAGATGCACTGGAGTTCGGTTGCAGTGGCTGGAAGCTCTGGAGCGCCCATTCTCTCTCTTGCTCTCTGCTCCTCTCTCTCTCTCTCTCTCTCTGTCTCTCTCAAATAAAAATAAATAAATAAATAAATAAATAAATAAATACATGTGCCACCAGGCCTGGCCAATTAAAAAAATATAGTAAATTTAAGGTTACTTGAATTTAAACTAGTTAATGATGCCTGATTCTTAAAATCTTTAAAACATTTTCATTTGTAAATAATAATTATAAAAAGCTTTTATATATTATAAATATCAATAAGGATAGGGTCACTAACATTCACATATCTTTGTGGATCACTAAGATTCTTTTTCAAGTTTAAGGCATATGTACTGCTTAGAAAACACTTATACACAGTGCTGAAAATAGATGTTTCATAAGGCTATTTTTGGAATCTCAGTTTGAATAATTATGGTATATTTCTTATGCATTCTTACAAATACATAAATAATTCAAATAAATAGGTCTGTAATTTCTAAAAAAATATGGAAACAAGAGGTTTAATTTTAATAATGAAGAAATAATTTATTTATGTGAATCATTTGACCAAGTATAATATTAATTAGCTCAGAATACTTTCTGATACTTTGTTATCTTTGTAGTGCCCATTTTCCCATATTATTTTCACAAGTAGGGGTTATGAAGTACCAATGTAGGGTATAAGAAAAGATATTGTTTATAAAACATATAATAAAGCATAAGTTATGTTCAATTTCAATATATTTTCATTTAGTTTGTTTAAATGAATTGAAATAATTTTGCTATACAGTAATATTTAAATATTAACTCTGTAAGAATTATACTAACCCTGAAAAATAACTGTAAAATTAATTTATATTGATACATTATAAAATAGCAAATATGAGTAGTCTAATTTCTTTTTTGAAATTAAGTTTTTCCATTAAACATTATCAAATACTCCAAGTCCAGATGACTCCATTGATGATTTCTAAGCATTAGGTTTTATAAATACACCTTTGATATTATAAAGATTCTGGAATATATCAAAAGAGGTGGTGGTTTGAATGTAAAGCATAGTTAATGCAAAGCCTCGTGTGTTTCTGATTAAGCCTCATACTCAATTTGCAGCTGTGGAGTCATTGTGATATTGATCCTTACTCCTTGAGGTATATTATTGGGGGCAGACCTTAAGGTCATTAGTCTGGCCTTACTGTGTGTTCATTACCTACTTCACCATGGCTGATCTTCAATGCTGCTGATGTGTGAAGATGTGGTTGTCTGTTGTGCCATGCTTTCTCCTCAAGATGTAACTTCTCTAATCTCTAAGTATGAAGTAAACCCTTTCCTTTCATAAGCTATTTATGAATGCTATTATAATTTATTTGTTTCTTGTTTTTGTCCCAGCAACAAGCAGTTTGACTGCTAAGACTGCCAATTTTATTATTTGAGACCAATATGACCTGATGTCAAAACCCAGCAGACATTAATATATAAACAAAAGTAAAGATCAATGTTCTTAAAGATTGTATATACAATAAACTTAAACTTCCAACATAAACTTAAAATACAAAATTGTTTTAAAAATTGTAATCATAAGGCAGCATATTAAGAAAAAGTACTTAGGAAAAGCATAAACAAAATGTATGGATCTCTAAAATGAAATTGCCAAAATAAAAAAGGTGTAATACTTATCTATGATAAAATCCCAACTTAGTTGAATTATTAAGTAATATGTTTGAAAATTATATACACAACATCATGCATAGAGACTGAACATTGAGGGACTGGAGAGATGGCTGAGTAGTTAAAGGTGCTTGCTTGCAAAGCATGATGGCCCCGGTTTGATGGTCCCCACATGGAGCCCGATGTGCAAGTGTCACAGACAACTGGAGTTCATTTGCAATGCTGGGAGGCCTGGTGTGCCATCTCCTCCCTTTCATTATTTGTCTCTTTTTTTTTTTTTCTTGTATCTACTTGCAAATAAGTAAATAAATAAGCGATCCATATATGGAAAAGTACTAATCTCTATTAGTATCAAAAAATAAGGCAAAGATATTTATTTCTATATATTTAATTTAACATTGCAATGGATTTCCTAGCCTTACATTCAAGTCAGCTAAAGAGAAAAGATACACACACACACACACACACACACATACATATAGACATTTAAGAAATACATAAAATTGGACTAGAGAGCTTGCTTAGTGGTTAAGGTGCTTGCCTGCACAGCCAAGGACTCAGGTTTGATTCCTCACATCCTACATAAGCCAAGGTGCACAAGGTGGCACATACATCAGGATACTGTTTCCAGTGGCACTGACATTTCCATTCTCTCCTTCTCTTTCTGCCTCTTTCTCTTTCTCTCAAATAAATAATAAATAAAATAGGTTTAAAAAGAAATACATAAATTGAAAAAACTCTAATGTATATGTATATATACCTACATATATGCCTATATATGTATATATATATGTGTGTGTGTATATATATTCTGATATATTCAATATATAATAATAACTGTATATTCATTATAAGAAATAATTAGAAAATAAGTGCTTATTAAAATTAAAAATTAAATTAAAATATCAATTAAATTGCTGTTCAAGTACATAAATATTTAGGAATAAATATAAATGAAGATACTCAGTAACTCTAAACTGAAAATTATAAGAGATGTTTAAGAGGAATTCTTAAAACTGAAAAAATGGAAGAATGTAAGATATTCCCAAAAGAAATTATTAAAATGTAAATAGGAAGGGGTCTGTTACATTCTGGTTCTCATTGCTGGCAGAAGACACTGTACTAAGAGTAGATTTGGGGGAGAAAAAAAAAAGTTTGCTTTGTCTTACAGACTCTAGGGGAAGGTCCATGATCGCAGGGGGAAATGATGGCTTGAAAAGAGCATATTTAAGCCAAAAATGTTACTACAGAATATAGATTTCTTTTTTATTTTAAATTCTGTCAGCATATTTTTTGTTCCTAGTTTGCTCTCTGTAGCCTCATGTACCTTAAATATGTAAATCCTATTTTTTGTTAATAGCAGACTTTTCTAGATATCAGAATACTGTAATTTGGTTTATACAAAGTCCATGATGTTTAGCTATCAACAAGCATAAAAACTCTGTAATTTTAAGATGGTTCTTATTTTGTTCATGGTGATTTTGCTAGATGATTATCATTGATGTTATCACCTAAGTCATTAAAAAAATGACTTATTGTTACTTTTCTTCTTAGAAAAACTGAAAAATCTCCCCATGTCTTAAAAAAATCCACTGCATACAAGCAATGTTAATATAGTTTGTCTAAGCTTCATATAACAGTCAATAAAAATTTCTTTAGTTAAGGCTTAAAATTGTTCAATGGGGAAGGTACTTATTTAAGATATTACTTTGTGTCTGTTATATTATCTCTAATGTATGTTAAAATCAGACTTGCTAAGTCAACAATGACCAAGTTTTATTTTATTCTTAAGCTATGTATAATCAGTCTCAGTCAAAGTTTTTCTTTATTAATTGTCTCATTTCTGATATCTTAACTTTGTTTCTCATAGAAATATGGATACTTAAGACATGTTCCTGCCCTACAATATAATCTTAAATTGCTATTGTACTGCCAGTTTGGGGGGTAATTGGTACTTGCATTGATATACAGATTAACCCAAGTTTTTTCAACCACAGATGCTACATTTTCATTCTGCCTTACCTTTTTCCTGGTACACAATTTCTAGATTAAATCAATTGACTTAAAGTTAAAAGAAAAGAAAAGAGCGTGGACACCACCTCCTCTCCAACATCAAGTGGACAACAACAGTAGAGTGTGCCAGACTAGGGGAAACTGGCTCAAACAACCATAAGCCCACTTATGACAATACACTGCCTCTATGAGGCATTAATTTCCAAATTGCCATGAATTAAGGACGTAGAATTCAGAACACATAAGTTTATGAGGGACACTTTAGTCAAACCACTGCATTCTGCCTCTGGCCCCCATAAACTGATAACCAAACATGATGTAAAATACATTGCATTCATTCCATCTTTTAAAAAGTCCCCATAGTTTTTATCAACCCCAATGATGTTCAAACATCCTCATAGTCCAAGGACTTTTAGCTGAATCATGATATCAAAAATAAATAAATAAATAAAATATTGGCACAGAATAAACATTCACACTTCAAAAGATAGCATTGGGCATAGCAAAGAAATATTCAATCAATACAAGCTTTAAACAGGGAAAACATCAAACTCTGTAGCTCCAAGTCCAACAACTCTCGTCAATAACAAGTCTCCAAGTCAGATAGATAATTCTAACTAGTAACAGGTCTCTAGAGTTCTAATTCCACCACTCCAGCTATGCTACTTATAGTCCCCAGAAACTTCATCCAGTGCCAGCAGCTCTGGTTGGTAGCCCTCCTTGGCAGCAATCTCATAGTCTTGGCATTTCCCCTGGGTCTTCACTACAACCCATGGTTCATCCTCATGGCTCCATCAGGTCTCCATGCAGGTAATCAAATAAGCCTAACTCACATTGCACATGGCTACTTCCAAAACACAAGACCATGTTATAAATTCCATGACACTCTCTTTCTTGAATTTCTTATATTCTACAGTACCAGGTGGGATGCAAATTTGCTAATCCAGGGGAGAAATGAAGCAGACTTTGAAGAAAGGGGTAATTTCAGCATTCACACCCATTCCAAAAGTCTGCATTATTTCTGTTGTCCCAATGCTGGCCAACTGGTCCAATCTAAATAGTTGCAATCTTTCATAGAATTGAAGCTGAACAGAAAGAAGTTTCAGCCCATATATTTCTCTCTGTGCCATATCCTTCTGCTCATAGCAGTCCATTTATATGCAATCTAACCGTGCACAAGTTCTCAGGGCACAGGCATAACATTAAGCCTCTCACACAAACTGCTTCTAGCCCAGTCTAGACAAAGCTCTTTCTCACCCTTGTAAGCCAAACCTGACAGTCCATAGCTGTTAACTGCCTTCAGGTCTTTGAACTTTGAAAAGGATAGTCCATAAATGTGTACTTACAGCACTACAAGGCATCTCTTAGGTCAAGGTTTCAAATACTTCTACATTATTCTTGAAAATTAGCTCCAAAAGACTAAAGCCACACAGTTAGATTTCTAGCAGCAATGATATGGCTCCTTTGTACCAGTTTTACTGTGGCAGTTAGGTTCACATTGCTGGCAGGAAAAAAAACAAAACAAAACAAAACAAAACAAAACAAAACAAAAAAAAAAACAAGAGCAGCTCTGGGGAAAAACAAAGTTTACTTTGGCTTACAGGCTCAAGGAGAAGCTCCTTCATGACAAGGGAAAATAATGGCATGATCAGAGGGTGGACACCACCTCCTCACCAATATCAGGTGGCAAACAACAACAGGACAGTGTGCCCGACACTGGCAAGGGTAAACTGGCATTAATATCCATAAGCCCACCCTAAATCATGCACTCTCTCCAGGAGGCATTAATTCACAAATTGCCATCAGCTGGGGACCTAGCACTAATTCATGACATCTAAGTTTATAGGGGACACCTGACTCAAACCAGCACAGGAGGATATATTATATGGATGCAACAGAGTTGGATATAAATTTAAAATGTGTGGGCAGAGTCAATACTACTTCAGTCTTAAAGTGCCAACAATTTTCAACCAAGGACATAACAGTCTAATACCCAAATATCTATATATATATATAAAGTAAATCCAGGGCTTCAGGGCTGGAGAGATGGTATTCCTGAAACTTCATTCCTATAGAGAGCCAGAGACACAAGAATCCTTGAATCCTTGCAAGCTTCAGAATCAGTAAAGAGACTCTTACTCTGGCTGAAAACAAGACCAGCTAGACAACTGATGGAACAGGACGTACAAAGTTCAACTCTGGACACAACACATGAGCACCTCCCAGAAGAAGTGATAATATGGGGCATCACAACACATCACACACAGACAGATAGACACACACACACACATACCCATTTACACTACATAACTCACGACTATGTAGAAACATACAATGATCCAGAGAGCCTAATACCAGTATAAAGACTCAAACAGATCAGTAAAGAGGCCAGAAATAGACTCATTGATTTCTAGTAATTGATGTTTAAACATAGGTGCCAAAGCAATCCATAGTAAAAAGAAAACATTATAATAATTAAAGCATAAATAATGAACTATTGAAGTCCCATACAAATCAAAGCAAACATTGACTTTAAGAGATATTTGCTCAAGCATGATTGTAGCTTCTCAATTCACAATAACTAAGAACTGGAATCAACCCAAGTGTCTATCACTGGATGAATGAGTAATGATGATGTGGTAATTCACACAGTAGAATTATATTCAGCAACAAGGAAAAGTAATAAAATGAAATTTGTAGGATAATGAATGGACTTGGAACAGATCATACGCAGTGAAATCACACAAACACTGAAAGACAATGCCTCACATTCTCACCCATCTGTAGGGCCTAACCTGGAAGACCTTGAGTTGCTGGCATATCTGACAGGAAACTTGATAAACAAAAATTATGGAAGGCTTTAGTGGAGGAGAATGGGAGCATAGGGAAATACACAAGAACTAATCCCAAAATGAATTGGTAACACAGAAAACTTTCTCCCAGAGAGTAGTATACTAAACTATGTAAAACTCAACCATAAAATAGTGGGATGTCTGAAAAGAAGGGCCCTGAAAAGGGTGGTATGAAACCTAACACCAAAACATTTGGCTCTGGCCTGTGACTCCTAGTACCAGAAATTGGTTGCTACCCACATTGAGCTGTTGATCACAGAAACCAACATAGTCTCCCAAACATGACAGGCTTTTGTCAAAGCAAGCAATTACGTACCTGAGATAAAAGGTAAGACCCTATGGCTGGAATCTGGAAGGCGGGCAGTCCCCTAATGGTTAGCTCATTTAATGCTGAAAATCACTACATGAGCTACTAGGGGAAAGTAAGCAACAGTGGTATGAGTCATCAGGGGTCAAAGCTACACAGAAGCAACCAGCAGGACAAAATGTTCACACCATGCAGTGGTGACACACAGCCTTGGTGGGTAATGAGTGATTTCTAATTGGCTAAGAGATCTGCTCAGCGGAAAGTGTGTCACCACACTTTCTAAATTAGCAATGCTTATCCCCCTTAATCTATGCTGATCTCACTCTTCATGGGAGAATCTGTTTTACCTTTTCAGAAGGCTGAGAGAACTGAGGACCACCAAAATCCATCAACACAACATGGTAACATAGCTGACTCCCTGGCAGAAGATCAACCACCCCTTATACATCAGCTAGGGCCGAGGGGAAACTACAGTGCCAGTGATCAGTGCTGACTCAAGCAGGAGTGCTGGTTTCATGGTGGGCCTGACAACTGGCGTCAGGCTGAAGGAGACAGACACTAAGTATACTGAAATTGTGCCAAAGTACAGATGCAGAGACTTCTGGGAGCTCAACAAAAACATCATGGTACCACAGTAAATGCAGGAACATAGAATGAAGAATTCAAAATACAGCCCTTAGGGCAAGAAACTGCAGCTGCTTGATCTTTGACAAAGGTGCCAAAATGTAGGCTGGAGAAAAGACAGCATCTTCAATAAATGGTGTTGGGCAAAGTGGATGACCATATGTAGAAAAATGATACTAGACCTACTCATTTTGCCATACACAAAAATCAAGTCCAAATGGATTAAAGACCTCAATATAAGGCCTGAAACTCTTCAACTACTAGAAAAACAAAACTATGAGGCACTGTCCACAATATAAAACTGAGAAAAGACTTCCTGAGCAGAACCCTAGTAGCCAAGGAAATTAAACAAGCACTCAACCGATGGGATCTCATGAAGCTAAGAAGCTTTTTCACAAACATACTATAAGCAGAGACAATAAATTACCACTGTAAGGGAGAAAATCTTTGCCATCTATACCGCTGATAGAAGTCTAGTATGTAGAATCTACAAATAACTTAAAAAACTAAACAATAAAAAATGAAACAACCCACTCCAAAAGTGGGGCAGAGAACTAAATAGAGAGTTCTCTGAGGAATAATTACAAGTGGCTAACATACACTTAAGAAAATGTTCAGAGTCTACAACCATTAGGGAAATGAAAATTAAAACAACTATGATGGCACACTCTCCTGCTGTTATGGTCCATTTTATATTGGCCAGGCGTGATGTCCACCTTCTGCTCATGCCATCGTTTTTACTGCCATAATGGAGCTTCCCCTTCGAGCCTATGCTGTGGATAGAAAGGTATATTGAAAGTATTTCCATCCTAAGGAAGCTCTGGAGTATTGAACAGGGAAATTAGCGGAGCTGCAGTCAAGGCTGTGCCTGGAAGCACTGATGAAGAGAGCAGTGCCACAATGCCCAGGCTCTCACCTTTGTCTACCCCTTCGGTGCCACATTGAACGTCAGGAAACCAGCAGTGGCTGTTCTGTCCACAGGCTCTGTCTGCTTCCCACTTACCAGCACCATCCTGGCTTTCTACCACTCAAAGAACCAAGGTGGGAAGCTAGCAGTGCTTGGCTCGTGTCACATGTTCAGTGAGCAATATTTGGGTAAAGAAAAAAACAACAAAATCATGGATGTTGTTTTCCAGTGGTTCACAACAGAAGACATGCACTTAAACCAGATTGACGCTGAGGGCCCAGAGATTTTCAACTACACAATGGAACCTGACATTGCTACCCTGTCAGAGTGGCTGCGAGTGTGTCTCCAGGAGGAGGAAGGGAACCCACATAACTTTACCACAGTCTTTGACCTGTCCACTTACCAGCTGCATACCACGGGCCTTCCCAAGGTCATCAAGACTCATGAACAGCTAAATGTGAAACATGAACCACTCCAGCTATCCAGCCTCAGCTTGTGACACCACTACCAGCTCTTCAGCCTGCAGTTTTTCCTCCCAGTTGAGGGAATTACCACCTCTTCCTCTGGAACTATTTGACTTAGGTGAGACATTCTCCCCTGAGAAGGCACAGTTTGCTCAGATTATAAATAAATGTACTGAAGAAGACCTAGAATTCTTTGTCAGGAAGTGTGGTAAGATTCTTGGAGTAACCAATGAGATTCCAACTTACCCCAGTAACGATACCAAACATTATAAAAAAGAAAAAAAAAATGTTGATGAGGCTGTGGAAAAATAGGAACACTCATTCACTGTTGGCAAGAATGTAAACTGGCACAACCACCGTGGAAACCAGTATGTAGAGTCCTGAAAAGGATAAATATAGAGTAATGAAGAGACTTCATTATTCTTTTACTGAGTATTTACCCTAAAAGCTCCACACCTCAGTTTAGAGATATTTGCTCAGCCCTTTTCATAGCTGCTCAATTCATTATAGCTAAAACTGGAATCAACCAGGTGTCCATCACTGGATGAATGGACAAACAATATGTGGCATGAGAGAGAGTGTGAGAGAGAGAGAGAGAAGAGGTATATAAATCCCACCTCAGGTGTTCATTATAGTGTGATCTCTTCTCTTGCATGACTGACCTTCTTTTCTTTCCTTCCCCCTGCTCCTATGCTCTGTTTCCTACCAATTGTATAAATACACATAAGTATCACATTAACTAATTAAAGCTGTTTAGGGCTACAGACTTGGTTTAGCAGTTGAGGCACCAGACTGCAAAACTTATGTACCCAGGCTTGATTCCCCAGTACTTACATATGACAGATTCACACAGTGGCATCTGGAGTCTGTTTGAAGTGGCTAGAGCCCCTGGTGTGCCCATTCTCCCCTCGCCCCCCCTCTCTCTCTCTTAAGTAAATAAAAATTTAAAATATTAAATTCTGTTAGATATTTTTAATCATCTATTTGTTTATTGATTTATTTTTTAAGTGGGGGGATGGGTGCAGCAGGATCTCTAACCACTGCAAATGAACTCCAGATGAATGTACCACCTTGTGTATCTGGATTACATGGGTACTGAGGAATCAAATTTAGGTCCTTAGACTTTGCACGGAAGCTCCTTAACTGCTAACCCATGTCTCCAGCCCATTTTAATATTTATTTATTTATTTAAAGAGAGAGACAGAGAATGGGAGTTTTTACTTTCCTTTCCTTACACTATCCTCCACTCTCTCCCATATTTCAAAAGATTAGAAATTACTGAATTATTCTCATCAGAAGATTTAAGAAGTCAAAGGGTTGGAGAGATGGCTTACCATTTAAAGCATTTGCCTGCAAAGCCAAAGGGTATTGGTTTGATTCCCCAGGACCCACAAGGTACACATGAATTTGCAGTCCATTTACAATGGATATAGGCCCTGGGGTATCCATTTTTTCTTTCCCTTTCTGTCTCTATCCCCATTCCTCTCTCTCACAAATAAATACATATAAATTTTAAAAACATTGCAAGTGCAATATGTAACTGGAAATCAGAGTTAATATGTATTGTAAAAGTTTCTAAATACCATATATAATTTGAATGTTTTGAATGTTTTTGCTTACAATAGAAAAATACAAATTGAAAATGATAATAGAACAAAGGCCATAAAATGTCTGTCTCAGAACATTTTACCAAGATAATCAAAGGGAAAAAAAAAAAACTTTAAAATTAACAAATCTGTGATTGCCAACACTCTATGACAATTTGCCACTTTGAAATGAAAAGTTAGCTTGCCTGATTGATAGTTGATAAAACAGTTAATTGAAAGTTAATTTTATTTAGTGACATAAAAGAATGAGATAAGTGTACATAAGTATTAATTACTAAAAAAAAATTCTTCAAATATGATCAAAATCCTGAAGTCAGAGCAGTAATAAAGCACTTTGGCATGCATGTGTACATACCCACACAATTGCTTTGTGTAACAAACAGGCAAAGTGGAAAACAGGAACCATGGCTAAAACATTTTTAAAATCCCCTCTGAAATCTTTCCATCTGCACTGATTAGGAAAGGAGAATAGGTTGGCACAGAATTCTTGCCATTCTTGTCTAAAATATAACCTTGTAGAATTAATCCCTAAGTTTATTGTGACTAATAAAAGGGATTTAGAGGTTTTATAAGGACTAACCCACTACTGGGACTGTTTGCCTCCAAAACTGGATCCACAACTGCTCAAAACTATCAAAGACATGATCTCCAAGTTTTCCATATTCTGAATCATGTAATTTTGACCAAAGTATCTTTTATAAAGCTAATGTGTTTATCATTATATTTTCCTCTGACATTATTAAATTTTGAAATGATCCAGAATGTGTGTCCTATATAAGTCTTTATTTGTTTATGCATATTAGTCACATATGCATCCTTGGGCTGTGTCAGTTCAGACTTGCATGGACAGACATTGGTCATCACATAAGGTAAAGCTGTTTAGGTTATACAACTTAACACAAATGCTTTTTAACTAATTCATTTTTAGCAAATATTTGATAAGGCAGCTTTTCTAATATTTTGATAAAAAAAAACTATAGCTTTAGAATCATTAGAATAAATGTTTTGTGAGTTATGTTCTGTTGTTTAGTACCAAGAAAATAGAAGTTTCACCTAATTAGCAAATATTTGATAAGGCAGCTTTTCTAATATTTTGATAAAATAAAGCTATAGCTTTAGAATTATTAGAATAAATGTTTTGTGAGTTATGTTCTGTTGTTTAGTACCAAGAAAATAGAATTTTCACCTAAAAATGCACAGCTAAAATTGCTATTCAGCTTTAATTGTTTCTTGCCTACAAAGCTATGCAATTGGGCTTTGAGATTTGTTTTAATGATGGAGGGAATATAAAAACAGTGATGTTTATTATTAGTTTTCCTAACTAGTTTGGGTAAAATTGTTAATGAATATATTAGTATAATGTGAGTAGAATGGAGGGATTTAAATCAAACTTTCATGGAACTAATGATCTAAAGTGGTGTAAAGGGCTGGAGAGATGGCTTAGCGGTTAAGCACTTGCCTGTGAAGCCCTGGCACACCCATTTTCTCTCTCTCTCTCTCTCTCTCTCTGCCTTTCTCTCTGTGTCTGTCGTTCTGAAATAAATAAATAAATAATTAACAAAACTTAAAAAAAAAAACATAAAATAAAATAAAGTGGTGTAAAATCAAGAAGCAGTTACCATTGTAGGATCTGACACTTTTCTATGCATAATTGATAAATATAAGTATGCATGACTTATTGAATTCTCCAGAAAGATGATACAGTTGAGTCTTTTAATATATGTTTCTAAACCATAATATTTTTATGAAAGAGCACATTTACAGTAATTATAAAATATATAGTTGTAAATTGTATATATCAGACTGTTCATACTGTTTAATTTCCAGAATATTTTTTCACTAGAAATTAATGTTACTAAGAGAATTGGTAAATCAATATGTCATATAATTTATAAACTCTATCAGAAAAAAAATTGGATGAGTTTCAATAAAAAGTAAAATGAGGGCTGGAGAAATGGCTTAGCAATTAAGCACTTGCCTGTGAAGCCTAAAGACCCTGGTTCAAGGATTGATTCCCCAGGACCCACGTTAGCCAGATGCACAAGGGGGCACATATGTCTGGAGTTCATTTGCAGTGGCTGGATGCCCTGGCAGACCCATTCTTTCTCTCTCTATCTGCCTCTTTCTCTCTCTGTCTGTCGCTCTCCAATAAAAATTAAAAAAAAAAAAAACTTAAAAAAGTAAAATGAGGGCTGGAGAGATGGCTTAGCGGTTAAGCGCTTGCTTGTGAAGCCTAAGGACCCCGGTTCGAGGCTCGGTTCCCCAGGTCCCACGTTAGCCAGATGCACAAGGGGGCGCACGCGTCTGGAGTTCTTTTGCAGAGGCTGGAAGCCCTGGCGCGCCCATTCTCTCTCTCTCCCTCTATCTGTCTTTCTCTCTGTGTCTGTTGCTCTCAAATAAATAAATAAAAAATTAAAAAAAAAAAGTAAAATGAGATGTAAAATATTTTCTTTGGTAAAATAAACTTCTATAATTCAGAGGTTGCAATAAAATTATTTCAAATATGTAAATGTAATGAATAAATAAAAACAAAGAAGAAAGAACCAATAAAATAGCAGCAAGATGTAAAAATATATATATTTTTTTCTAGTGCTGGCCATGGGACAAGTTGCAACCTCTTTTGTGTTTGCTCACTCTGAAAGTTTAAGTTCCCTTTTTGTATTTTGCATACTCAGTGCTTTATATGAGATGCATTACACAAATATTTTCTCCCATTCATTAATTTAAATTCTAATTACCTTTGTGTTGTCTTTGGCACAGATGTCTTATGTTTGAAAGATCCATTTTGGAAATTGTTGAAAATAAATGCATTGTGCTTTAGGTGCTCCATTTAGAACCTGCCACCAGAGGAAAGCAAAGAACTTCATCCTGCATCTTGGAAGATAATGTGGTTTATGTGATAATTTCACGTGCTTCATCAATTTGAGTTAATTTTTATAGAACTACATGATCTTTGTTGTTAAATTATTTTCATCCACATAGCTACAAAACCCTCTCATCTATGCTTTCTAGTCAGCTGCCTTTGTTTCTATAATACAGAGTAGTTTGCTCTATTTTCATTTCTATGTTCATGAAGTGTTTGTTGGTTTGTTTTTTGTTTTCTGGTCCATTGACATACCCACACAATATTTCACCAATAAAATGCTACTTTATAACCTCATAATAAATCAAATAGTAATAGTTTTCTAACATGATTATTTCATAATTTTGTTTGGCTATATTGACTCTATTGCCTTATCTATAATTCTTTTTGATTGATGAGATGATATGCTTGGCATTTGAAGTAGATTTTGTGGGGTACAGTGTCACACAAGTAAGACCACTGACTCACAGATTGCTGGGTAAAAAGCTGATGCATCAGGGCCACACACAAGAGGTCAGGAACTCTTAGTGCAGCCCCCAGAACTGTTAGGAGTGTCAGCTTGTATTGGATAAGACCACCAGATATGTATTGTAAAAACAGGATGGGGGCTGGAGAGATGGCTTTGTGGTTAAGCGCTTGCCTGTGAAGCCTAAGGACCTTGGTTCAAGGCTTGATTCCCCAGCACCCACATAAGCCAGATGCACAAGGGGCACACGTGTCCGGAGTTCGTTTGCAGTGGATAGAGGCCCTGGTGTGCCCATTCTTTCTCTCTTCTCTCTCTGCCTCTTTCTCTCTTTGTTTGTCAGTGTCAAAATAAATAAATAAAAATAAACAAAAAATTAAAAAAATAAAACAGGATGGGAGTTAAACCAAAGTTATGTAAAGTTATTGTTAAACAAGGGGAGCTATTATAAAGGAGTCACAAGGGGGCTGGAGAGATGGCTTAGCAGTTAAGCACTTGCCTGTGAAGCCTAAGGACCTTGGTTCAAGGCTTGATTCCCCAGCATTCACATAAGCCAGATGCACAAGAGACAGCATGCATCTGGAGTACCTTTGTAGTGACTGGGGACCCTGCCGTGCCTATTCTCTCTCTTTCTCTACCTTTTTCTCTCTCTGCTCTCTCAAATAAATAAAAATAAACCCAAAACAAAAATTTATAAAAAACAAGGGTCACAAGATATTCATTACATAGGTCTCATAGGCAGAACTGAGGCAAAAAAAAAAAAAAAATCAAAAACATTCTATGCTATGTAATCACAAAGATATTTAGAAACAAAGGTACATGAAGGTCATGGTACATTGCACTGAGGAGTCATCACATTCATTTGGTAACAGAAAGCACCTTCATTTTATAATAAGGCCTGTGGTAATGACTCCTGGAACTTCTCCTTTACCTGTCAGGAAGATCAGCTTGGGTGGTGGCCTCCATTATGTGTGTCTAAAGACAAGGGCTACCAGAGAATGCTTAACCAGGTCTACTGTGTCCCTTTACATTCCATTTTCCAAGATTACATTGAAATAATTGACCAAATTGATATGATAGCAATGATACAGGAATTATTAGGTGTATTTTGAATGCAAACATTCATTGGCTCTTTGTTGAACTATAACCCAGGAAATAGCATGGTGGAAAACTCAACAGTCCAGAAAAACTTCGAATGAGTCAGTGGCCTTCAAATTCTTGTATTATGGATTCAAAGAATTGAAGTCCATAGACCAGAGGGTAAACTTTATGGTTTTATTAGGTTACATATAGAATTTAAAAGAAAGAAGGGAGTCAGAGTTATTCTCTATGGAAGCAAGAATTGTTTCCAGAAAATAGGAAAGTCCAGCTCAAGACCTTTGGGAGTGTGTTTTAAGTGAGCCCCCTGGCTGGGCAGCTGGGCTAGTTAGTCCAGTCCTGAGTTCAGGTCTCTGGGTATAGGTTTGAAATCTTCCAAGAAGCTCCTTTTTGGAAGGAGGTAGAAGGGCTAGTAAGGGGACAGAAATAAGAAAAGGTAAGACCCTTCTGATATTTCTGACCTGTAGCAAAGTTGAATGACTTGTATTTTCTTTATAGGTCCAAAGATATTCCCTACATTTATTTTTTTAGGGTATTCTCACTCCTAAACTACTTAATTAATATTAACAATGTCTCCTTATTTTCTTGCTTTTTTTTTGTTGTTGTTGTTGTTTTTTTTTTTTTTTTTTTTTGGTATTTCAAGGTAGGGTCTCACTCTGGTCCAGGCTGATCTGGAATTAACTCTGTCATCTCAGGGTGGCCTTGAACTCATGGCAATCCTCCTACCTCTGCCTCCCGAGTGCGAGGATTAAAGGTGTGCGCCACCATGCCCGGCTGTTCCTTATTCTCTTAATAAGAGGTAAGAATAACACCATGAGTTTGAGGCCACCTTTAGACTACATAGTGAATTCCAGGTCAGCCTAGTCTAGAGTGATACCCCACCTTGAAAAACAGAAAACAACAAATCAAAGGCATGTACTCAAGTCAAGTAATGAATCTCAAATGATAAAAATGCATTCATCCTTTTTTAAAATTTATTTATCAGACAATTTCTGTAATGAATGAGTTTTAGATATTTTAACATATTTATGAGTACTTTGAATCTGTTATTAAATCTACAGCATTAATTTAAGCAGAAATTTTAGTGATTTCTGTGGGCAGAGAACATTTGCTTATCCAAAGAAGAACTGGAGTGGATCAGAAGAGTTCTAGTTAAATCCACATTTTTGTCTTTGAGACACTTAAGGGTCTTGCTTATTGAACTTGTTTGTCAAACTAGATGAGCCGCAGATTTGCCTTCTTTCTACAACTAGTGCCTACGTCTGTGCAGGGTACCTAGTCAACAAGGAAATATCTAATTGTAAAGTTAATTGCTAATTGCTATTTACAATTGGGAGGTTTTACATTAAATTTCAAAAATAAATCTCATAGAAGTCTACACATACACACACACACATGCACACACAGTTTTAATGTGGAAAAATAATATTATTTCAGTTGTGTATTTTATCAATTCAACTTTCAAACACTCTTTTTTATAATAGCAGTTTTCATGTTTATAGTTAACAAATGATTCTTGTTTCCTTCTTCCTGGTTTGTATTCAGTTTAGTCTCAATAACTGTCAGAGTTGCCTTGCTTGCAATTCTTGTTTTCACAAGGCTCTATGTTTCTCCAAAATTTCTACTAAAATGTACTAAAATACTAGTAAACAATTCCAAAGAAAAAGAATATGAAATTTACTTGAACTGACATAATTTCTAATGTGAGGAGGACAGCATCTAATTTCTACCGTATCTAATTTTGAAATAAACAAATCAATAAAGACGGTTTCTTTTCTTTCCTTTCAATTTTCCTGAGATCTTAGATTACAAAAATGACATGACAGGTCTTTAGACATTTATTCTGTAGCAATTGGACTATATTGCATTTTTAAATATAAAATAGTAGTTTTAGTCCTTTGCATATATATATATATATTTCAGCGACCTCCTGGCTGGAGTGCCTGTTGTCTGACAGTTTGCACTATTGCTATCTTGCTATCTTTTCCTTGGAACATTTGGAATTATTATAATTCCATGAATTATACATGAATAAGTTGCAGTGTCTTGTTTGCAAAAATAAATAAATAAATAGTGTGTTGTAAAAGTGTAGATAAACAAGCAGTTTTTCTCTGTGTCCAGTGTGCTTCACCTGAACTACTAGTCTAAACCATTTCCTCACAGCACTGTCTCCTCACATCGCTGCGAGTTCTACAACCCTGCTAAGGCTGTGAGGGAAAATTATAATATAATAATACAATGCTATTAGACTGTGCAGTTGCTTGAAATATTTTAGAATGCTCAGGACATAAACTTTCATGTTTATTGTTATTTATTGATATTTTTCTTTTAAAAGGTGGTACTTTCTTAGACCCCCATAATATTGCCACAATTCTGCTGAGAGCCTTTTTCATTGGAGTTATGGGTATTCATTGTGGTGACCAAGAGGCCTCAATCAGTCTTGGGATGAGGGAGAGCGCAAGGTGCCTTGGGCTATTCCCACCCACCCGGAGGTTCTTACAATATTTTAGCCCTCAGTTCCCTAAGAATTATCCAAGCCTGGGTGTACAAGATAGAGATATGATCTACAATTACTTCCCCTGTAGGCCCTGTATCTCTGTTTTGAGGTTTGAGTGACCACAGTGTCTGTCACCACGTCCCTGGAACTTGTTTTCAGGCTAGCTGTGAGAGATATTTATTTTTAACATTTTTTATTGACAACTTCTATACTTACAGACAATAAGCCATAATTCCCTCCCCTCCCCCACTTTCCCATTCACAACTCCACTCTCCACCATATCCCCTCCCTCGGAGGAAGAGATGACAGCATCAAAATACAAGAGAGCAATATTCTTGTCACCACTTCCTCTGTAATGACTTGGCTCTGGCAGTTGAGGGATGGAAGTGACCATCTCATGGTAGGTAGTTGACCTTGTATATATGTACATATATGATAGTTTCTTTGTTTGCTTTTTCTAGGTAGGTTTCACTCTAGTCCAGGCTGATCTGGAATTCACTATGTATCTCAGGGTGGATAGTGGCCTTGAACTCATGGTGATCCTACTACCTCTGCCTCCCAAAGGCTGGGGTTAAACACATGTACCACCATGCCCGGCTCAGCTCTCTATTCGTGATGTATTGATGTACCATGATCATCCCCAGTGTGCTCCATAATCTGTAAGATAGAACAGACTCTCCAACCAAAAGTGAGACCAGTTTGAATTAAAAGGGAAAGCCTACTTATTTGGCACACTTATTGATGTGTATTTCCACTCTTCTTAGGTAAAGGTCAGTGGAGGTTCGATGGAGCCTATTGGTCTCCTGTACTACAGAATCTGGCTTGGTTCCCAGAGCCAGGACAGGTTATCCCGCACTTAGTGGATCTCATGTCCAATCCATAAGCAGTTGGTTACCCACACTGGTGGTATGCCACTACTGCACAAGTGTGTGCATCTTTTTTTTTTGTTGTTGTTGTTTTTTAGTTTAAACAAGTTATATTCTTGGAATTCCATATCGTATTGTTTTGTTAATCTAATTTTATGTTATTCACATTCATTGTCATATGAAATGTAAAACTGATGTTATTTAAATATTTATGTGGGAAACTGGAACTCATGTACCATAATGATATTCCCATATTCAAAGTATATATTTCACTACAGAAATTGTTGCATATGTGGCCTTAATGACTGAAAGGAGGTATAGCTGGATCTAATGGTAGTGCTATTTTCAGACTCTGGGAAGTCTCCATAAAGATCCCCATAGTGCTGTAGAAGCTTGCACTTCCACCAGCGGATGAGGGTGCCTCTGTCCCCAAATTCCTGCCAGCATGTGCAAGTATTTGATTTTTTTGCTGCCTGCCCTTCTGATTGGCATAAGATAAATATCAAAGTCATTTTAATTTGCATTTTCTTGTTGAGTAAACATGTTGAACATCTCTTTAGGTTTTTTATTGGTCATTTTATTTCTTCCTTTGAGAACTCTTGATGCAATTTCCTGACCCCCCCCCCCTTTTTTTTGAGTGGAGTGCTTAATGTTTTATTGTTGAGGTTTTTGAGTTGCTTTAAATTCTAGATATTAAACTGTTGTTGGAGATACAGCTAGTGAAGATTTTATCCCATTATGTTGACTCTGTTTGTTTGCTTATCTGTACAGTAGATTTTATTTTCATGAGTTTCCAGTTGTTGAGTGTTTGCCTAATTCCCTGGACTACAGGAGTCTTGTTCAGAACATCTTTCTTTATGACTGTATCTTGGAGTGCTCTCCCTGCTTTGTTCTCCCTTCTAGTCAATACAGAATTACAAGTCTTACATCGAAGCCATTCATCTATTTGGAGTTGCTTTTTTGTACAAAAGGAAAAGGAGTGGGTTCAATTTCTGTCTTCTACATGTGGCTGTTCAGTTTCTCCAGCAACATTTACTTAAGATTTTTTTTTTTTTCCTCCAGTGAGTGTTTTTGGTCCCTTTGGCAAATGTCAGGTGACTCATACCTGGATCTTCATTTCTATTCCTTTGATCTATGTGAATGTTTTCATGCCAGTATAATGCTGTTTTAATTACCATGCCAGTACTGTATAACTAGATTTCAGATATGATGATCCCACCCAAGGTATGCTGTTTCTTGAGTACATTTTTGGATAGCATAGGTCTTTTATCATTCCATATGAATTTTGAGACTCTTTTTTTTCCTAGCTCTGGGATGACTGTTGCAGGTTATTTTTAATTGGAACTCGATTGAATCTGCATATTGCTTTTGGAGGATAGCCATTTTAACAATAGTAAATTGCCTAATCCATATGCATAGAAGGTCATTCCGTCTTCTCTTATCTTCCTCCAGTTATTTATTCAATATTTTCATTGTATAGCTACTTTACTTCCTCAGTTAGATTTTCAAGGTATTTGATTTTTTTTTTTTTTTTTTGTGGTTACTGTAAATGAGACAGCGTTCCTGATTTTATTTTTCTGTAGTGTTTTTGTGGATGTATATGAAGGCTAGTGATCTGGGTGTGTTGATTTTATATCCTGGAAATCTGCTGAAAGTGTTTATCACTTTTAGGGAGATGGGGATTGAGAGAAAGAGAAACTAAATGGGCATGCCATGGCTTCCAGATGCTACAAATGAACTCCAGATGCACATGCCACCTTGGGTCTGAGGCATCAAATCTGAACCCTTTGGCATTGTAGGCAAGTTTCTAAACCTCTACGCCATCTCTCCAGCCCTTGAGCTAAGACTTCAAATGCTGTGTTGTACAGCAGTGCTGAGAATGGATGCCTGCCTAGTTCTAGACCCTAATGGGAAAGCTTCAAGGTTTTCTCCACTTATTATGGTATAGGCTTTAGGTCTGTAATATATTGCCTTTATTATATTGAGTTATGATCTGTCTATCTGTATTTTCTCCAGAGTTTTAATCATAAAAGGATACGTCAAAGAACTTTCAACCATCTATTGAGATAATCCTGTGGTTCCTAAATTTAAGTCTATTTATGTGATGTGTTACATTTTTTAATTTCTTTCTGTTGAACCAAACCTGAATCCCTCCAATGAAACCAACTTGATTAAGGTAGATCATGTTTTTGATGTGTTCTTGAATTCAGCTTCCAAGGATTTTATTAAGATACTTGTGTCTAAATCTATTTTTGGTATTAGTGTCACTCTGGCTTCATGGTTGGAATCAGGGAGCCTTTCCTAATTTTCAATTTTGTGGAATAACTTGAGAAAAATTAGCTTTAGTTTTTCACATAATTTTTGGTAGGATTCAATAGGTAAACTCTATGTGCCTGGACTTTTATGGGGAGGCATGTGGGAAGTCCTTTAATTATAGTTCAAATATCATTTGATTTTATGTCTCTATACAGGTCATTTATCTCATCTGGGTTTAATTTTTGTAGGTGGTATGAGTTAAGCAGTTCATCCATTTCTTCCATGTTTTCCAGGTTTTGGAATATAGACCTTTTAAATATATACTAATGATTCTTCCAATTTCATTAGTTTCTGTTGTAGCATATCCTATTTCATTTCTGGCATTGTTGATTTGAAATTGTCTAGGAGTTTACCAATTTTTCTTAATCAAAGAACCAGCTCTTGTTTCATCAATTTCTTAAAATTATTTTCTTGATTTCCAAATCTTAATTGTTTCTGTAAGTCTTGTCCTATTGGGTTTGGATTGTTTTTCAATGCCTTCAGCTAGATGGTCAATTTATTGACTTGAAATTTCTCTGTTTTTATTAATGAAATAATTAAGTACTATAAACCTCCCTCTTAAAATTTCCTTCATTGTGTACCATAAGTTTTGTCACATAAGTTTTATTTGCTTCATTACTCATTATCATTTAGCTCATAATTTCTTTCAAATTTTTGAATTTTTTGACTAACCATGCATTATTTAATAGTGAATTTTTTCACTTACCAGTTACTGGTAAATTTTATGTTAGTAATCTCTAGCTTTATTACAATGTGGCCTGCTATAATGCATAGAATTTTCTAGAATTTGTTGAGACATGGTTTATTTCCCAAAATATGCTCTGTTTTAGCAAATGTTCCATGATCTGCTGAGAAGAATGTGTAACCTGTAGAATGAGGAGGAGATATATGTAACTGTCTGTTAAGTCCAGTTGCTCTATAGTGGTGTTTCTCTCCCTTATTTCATAGTTAATTTTCTGATTAGATAATCTATCTAATAATGACAGTGGAGTATGAATGCCTTATACTATAATTGCCTTGGGGTTATTTCTGCATTATTGTCTAACAGATTTTGCTTTATGAAACGTGCTTCTCCTCTGTTTAGTGCATATAGACTTACGATCATAATATCCTCTAGTTGTATTTTCCTTTGATAAGTAATAAGTAGCCTTCTTTATGTCTTTTGATTACTTTTGAATTGAAGTCTATTTTGTCTGATATCTGTATACCCACCACTCCCCTTTTCTTGTGTCCATTTGCTTGGGATATCTTTATCCATCATTTTTTAAACATTTTAAAATATCTTTATTTATTTAGTTAGTTAGTTGACAGAGAAAGAGTGAGAGACAGAGAATGGGTGTTCCAGGGCCTCCAGGCACTGCAGAAAAAATCCAGAAACTTGCTACCCTTTGTGCATCTGGCTAACAGGGGTCCTGAGTAATCAAATCTGGTCTTTTGTCTTTGCAAGCAAGTGCTTTTATTGCTAAGCCATCCCTCCAGCCCTTTACCCATGATTTCATCATAAAGTTATGTAAGTCCTTATTGCTGAGGTAAGTTTCCTATAGATAGCAATTTGATGCATCCATTTTTCTGATCTATTTGTTCTGTGCATTTTAATTGGGAAGTTGAGACCATTGATATTCAGAGTTATAACTTTGGGATACAAGTTAAGCTCTGTCAAGTTGGAGGCTTTCTGGGGTTTACTATTTTGTTGGACTTCGTAGTTTTCGTGTGTGTTCTAGTCATGGTTGTTAAAATTCTCTCTTGAAGACTCTTGGACATGATTTTTCATCTCTTCAGTTTGGTTTATTCTATTCAATACTTTCTGTAACATTGGCTTAGGGCTCATATAATCATATAGACATCCTTTCTTATGGAAACATTTTCTTTTGCCTTCAATCTTGAAGGATAAATTTGCAGGTTATAGTATTTGGGGTTGGAAGCCATGGTCTTTTAGGATTTGAAATGCTATATTCTGGCTTTGAGAGTTTCCATAGAAAACATGAGAGGTAATTCTGATGGGTTTACCTTTGTATTTAACAAGCTGTTTTTAACTTTCAGATTTTAGTATCCATTCTTTGCTTTCAGTGTTAGGAGTTTTAACTACAATTTTGCAAAGGGGATTTCTTGTCTGGTCCTGTCTAACTAGTGCTCTTATGCCTCTTTTACCTTGATGGGGCTCTCTTTTGTGAATTCAGGGAAATTTTCTTTGAAGATAGGGTTGGAGATGTTTTCTATGCTATTGGACTGTATATCTTCCCCTTCTTATATGCAGATAGTCTGAATGTTTGGTCTTTTTAAAGTGTTAAACATTTTCCTCGTATTCTTTTTATTGCCCCTAGGTAGTATAGAATCATTTATCCTCAATGTGAAAATTTAAATTAAGGGATTGATAAAACAACTGTTTACTAAATTATTTGGATGGATTTCAGGATCCTGTCTCAATAGGGAACATTTCCAGAGCTCCTTTAGAGTCTGTTGAGGCCTATATTATATATGTATATATTTATTATTAACAAGATTAACAAGATGTTTTATATATACATATATCACGTGTTGGATCCCTCTTTCCCTCATCCCTGCCCCCATTCCTTTTGGGATGCTCCTCAATAGGGTTATAGGTATTCCCCATGGGGTTGTAGTTTATGCATTGTGGGAGCAGTAGTCAGTTATTTGGGGAGGAAGGGAATGCCTATCTTCATTATGTCTTAATGTGTGGCTCTTACAACATTTTTGCTGCCACTTCTGCAAAATTACTTGAGCCATCATGGGCAAATTTTAAGTCTACTTCATTGACAAGCTCTTAGGATACTCTGGATCTCTACTTTGTAAGGTGTTGCATATCCTCAGAGTCTGTCTCCTACACTCTGGTGCTAATAACCAGGAGCAGAATGGCAGAAGCATGCTTGCTCATCTCCCCATTCCTGTGTAGGTTAAGCTGTGGCTTTGCTATAGTGTGAGGCCTAGTGTATCCCCTCCAGTCTCACTACCTTCTGACAAACAATAACCCATTTTGCAAAGGGGAGTGAAGTCAGTGTAGTATGAATGGATAAGTGTTATTAGTTTAGGGAGAATTTGATGTATGTAACCTCTCTTTTAGCCAAAGACTAGTGAGAGCTTGGTACTGGAGAACATAATTTTTGTTTCCAGAAGATTCTTATCCGGTTTCTAATTCCAGACATGAGTTCCATTACACTGAGCAGATATCTTAGCCAATAAGAAAGCTATTAGTTACCCACTGAGGCTGTGTGCCACTACTGCACTGGCATTTACATCATGTCAGGGTGTTTGCTTCTGAGTTGCTTAGACCTCTGGTTGCTCAGACTGTTGTTGATCATTTCCCCAAGCAGCACATGAAGGGCTTTCTAGCAGTCAACAGGCTATCCCACCAGAATTATGTGAGATTTCTCAATGGAAACCCTAAAGGCCAGAAGGACCTGTAATGAAACACTTCAAAGTCTAAAAGAGTATGGCTTCCAACCCAAGCTACTCTGCCCAGCAAAAGTATCCCACATAATCAATGGGGAAAGGAAATCTTTCCAAGACAAAAGTAAACCTTATGATTATATAAATACAAAGCCAAACCTACAGAGAATACTTGAGGGAATACTCCACACAGAAGAGTCAAGCAACCAATCTCAAGCACCAACAAGAAGATCACAATAACCAAAAATAGACCAGGATCAAAGAGTACAAAACACAGCCGGGCATGGTGTTACACACCTTTAATCCCAGCACTTGGGAGGCAGAGGTAGGAGGATCGCTGTGAGTTCAAGGCCACCCTGAGACTACATAGTGAATTCCAGGTCTAGGCTAGAGTCAAACCCTACCTTGGGGTGGAGGGGAGTACAAAACACAAGGAAACACCAAACCCCATAAAACATGGCAGGGATTAATTCAAACCTCACAGTAATACCCTTACGTATCAATGGTCTTAACTTACCCATAAACAGATGAGTTATGGGCTGGAGAGATGGCTTAGCAGTTAAGCGCTTGCCTGTGAAGCCTAAGGACCCCGGTTCAAGGCTCGGTTCCCCAGGTCCCACATTAGCCAGATGCACAAGGGGGCGCACGCGTCTGGAGTTCGTTTGCAGTGGCTGGAAGCCCTGGCACGCCCATTCTCTCTCTCTCCTTCTATCTGTCTTTCTCCCTGTGTCTGTTGCTCTCAAATAAATAAATAAAAAATGAACAAAAAATAATTAAAAAAAAAGATGAGTTATCAGGGTAAATCAAAAATTGGAGCCTTAACCGGGTGTCTTGGTGCATGCCTTTAATCCCAATACTCAGGAGGCAGAGGTAGGAGGATTGCGGTGTGTTCTAGACCACCCTGAGACTAAATAGCGAATTCCAGGTGAGCCTGAGCCATAGTGATACCCTACCTGGGAAAAAAAAAAAAAAAACAAAAAAAACAAAAAAGGAGCCTCCTTCTTCAGTCTTCAAGAAACCCACCTCATCCACTAAAGATAGACACTTCCTCAGGGTGAAAGGATGGAAAATGATATTCCCAGAAAAAGGAAATTTAAAAAAGAAAGTTTTGTTATATTAATATCTGATAAAGTAGACTTCAAACAAAGTAATCAAAAAGGACAAAGAAGGTCACTTCTTACTAATCAAGAGAACGATTCAACAGGAGAACATTGCAATCATAAGTCTATTTGCAACAAACACAGGTAAGCTACTGTCTTCCACACATTCTATTCACATTTCATTTTTAATTTATCATGTTTTTGGACTGCCAGTCTATTTCATCTCTCTTGTCTTCAAGTTCTGATAGTCTATCCTCTGTATGTTCTACTCTAAATTGAAGCTTTGTGGGGGGAGGGGTTTAAAAGAGTTATAAATTTTTGTCTATTATATTTTATTTTGGCATCCCCATCTCTTTTTTTTTTTTCCAATTTCATTTCTTTATTTTTTTTACTTATTTATTTGCAAGCATAAATAAATAAAATATAGAAAAAGAGAGAGAATGGGCATTCCAGGGCCTCCAGACACTGCGAATGAACTCCATGTCTGAACATCCTCTGCATCTGACTTTATGTAATTACTGCAGAATGAAACTGAGTCATCAGGCTGTGCAGACAAGCACTGTAACTGCTGAGCCGTCTCTTCAGCCCTCCAATTTTATTTCTTGATTAGACTTGTTAGTTGATTATTGGAGTTCATTCCCCCATTTGATTATATTCTCTTTGAGTTCATTCCGCTGCCCACTGTGATAATTTTTGTTGTTGTTTCACCATTTCCTTTACCCTTGTCTCAATTTCTTTCTTTTCTTCCTTCTTTCTCTTTTTCTTCTTTCTTTCTTTCTTTCTTTCTTTCTTTCTTTCTTTCTTTCTTTCTTTCTTTCCTCTTTCCTTCCTTCCTTCCTTCCTTCCTTTCTTTCTTTCCTTCTTTCTTTCTTTCTTTCTTTCTTTCTTTCTTTCTTTCTTTCTTTCTTCTTTCTTTTCTTTCTTTCTTTCTTTCTTTCTTTCTTTCTTTCTTTCTTTCTTTCTTTCTTTCTTTCTTTCTTTCTTTCTTTCTTTCTTTCTTCTTTCTTTCTTCTTTCAAGCCCAACAGATTGACCTGTTTTATCAAACATAGCAAGAGCAAGAGTGAGAGTGAATGTGAGACAGAGAAAGAGAGAGAGTAGGAATTCACTCATCAGGGCCTCCAACCTCTGTAATCAAACCCCAGATGCATGTGCCACCTTGTGTGCATGTACAGTCTTGCACATGCATCACCTTGTGTCTCTAGCTTACATGGGATCTGAGGAGTAGAACAGGGGTCTTTATGCTTTGAAAGCAAGCACCTTAAGCACTAAGTCATCCTTCTAGTCCTCAATAACTTTTTGATTCTCTGCATTCTTTGAGACATATATAGTTCTTTTTGCTGATTTGTTGCTATTTCTTTTAGCCATCCATTGAGTTTATTCTTGAATTCCTTTTGTTGATTTTCTTGGTTTGGCCATGCAATACATTTTCTGTAAACTATTTTTTTATTAGTTTTTTTCAATTTTATTTATTTGCAAGAGATAGAGAGACACACATAGAGAGAAAGAGAGAGAATAGGCATTCCAGGGCCTCCAGCAATTGCAAACAAACTCTAGACACATGTGCCACCTCGTACATCTGGCTTATGTGGGTTCTGGGGAATTGAACCTGAGTTCCTGGCTTTGCAGGCAAGTGCCTTAATCTGTAAGCCATCTCTCCAGCCCCTTCTTATTTTTATTGTCAACTACTTTTCCCATCCTTAAACCTATGTCCTTATCAAGTTTGTTTATATACTTTTCATAGCTTTATTTTGACTTTCTATTTAAGACTATTCCTCTAGGTTTTCAATGGATGCTTCCATTATGCCACTAGATATCTTTGTGGGAGATTTTTTGGTTTGGAGTCTTACATTATTTGTTTTGCATTTGGGTTTGCCCACCTTCAGGTAACTGTCTTGTTTTGTGGGAATGTAGAAATTAGTATCTCTCTTGTGATATATGTCGATTGCCTTGATCAAAGTAGCAGTAGGAGGGTGATGTATTCATAGGTTTTGGCTTCAAGCACTTGAGACATAACTAGATCTATCTTTTGAATCCACTCTCCTGGGATACTGAGTGTGGCCCTGGAATACCTGACAACTTAGTGACCAGGCAAGAACATGTCATCTACTTTCTTTATAGCCTTAGAAGGTGAGCTTGGCTGTAGCTACTGATGGCAATCAAGGTAATGGAATTATACAGGATCTTTTTGGGGGGGTTGGCACTCAGTCACAGTGGTTGTTGGTTCTTGCTTGGGTCTCACATTTGTGGAGATAGTCTGGGAGCAATGACTGCAAGCAGAACCCTGTTTGTAAACATGCCCAAATGTATCTTATGTGGGGATTTGGTAATTCACTACATGCTTCATGCCAATGTGCCTAGGAACTTGTGCGTACCTGCCTCTCATAAGCATACCTGGGAACCAGTGCCTAAATGACCCCAAGATCAGGAAGGGAACCATCACTTCCCTACTTAACCTGCAAGAACACACCCAGGACCTGGAATCTAGCTATTCCCTACTCTGCCATGAACATACCAGAGTGCCAGCATTTCCTGTGGCAGTGCAAGCATGGTGGTGAACCAGCACCTACCTGCCCCTCACCTAGTTCTTTTATTTATGCTGTATTATTCAGAAATCAAATATTAAGATATTTACAACCAAACCTGTTTTGAAATATTATCATCTAATAATGTTTGAAGCTGTACAACTGATAATCTTTTGAAAAATGTTATTTTGAAATCTTACTTTGAGGCCATTGTTAAAACTAGTTATGTCTGACATAACTTGAATTATCTTGCATGAAAATAAGTTCAGAAAAAAAATTGTATAATTGCTTATGTTTTGATAATTGAATGTGTTAAAAATAGAAATCTGTCTTTGTTTTATTCTTCCATTTTTATTTTTTAGAGAGTTTCTTAATTATGGCATATTAGTTAAGAGTTCTCTAGAGGAATAGAATTCATGGAATAACTTAGTATTACAAAATAGGATTTATTGGCTAGCTTTCTGTAGTCCAGATATAGCTATCTGTGGACTTGAACACTGAGGGCCAGAAGCTGCTTATTATACAGGGCTAGATGCTACAGTACTCCTAAGTGAGCCCTGGAGGATTCCTAGATAGATGGTGATCATCAGTCCACGTTTGAAGGCTGGTGAGTCTTGATTCCATTGCACATAATGGTTAGTCAAGCAGGGTAGATGCACATAAGAGTGAAATCAGGGAAAGCAAAGTAAAAAAGAACTCACCAGAGAATACTACAGGCAGCTTAGTAAAAGACCTCCATGTTCTCTCAGAAATTTCTTACATATAGCACACTAGCCATGGAGGGAGGACCCTGGAGGACGAACTTTGGAGGAAGGATTGCTTCTTCAGTTGATCCTTCTTAGATGGAAGCCCACAGGCATGTCCAAGAGGAATGTGTCTGACTTCCTCAAATGATCAAGTGTACAACAGAATTTAACCAGCACAGAGGCTGTCTGCACATAGGGAATGACTGCAATGTTATGGGAAAAAAGTCACAAGGACCCTACCATTGCAGTGAGTAGAGATGGAGCTACTTCTGGATTTCCATCTTTGTGGCTGAAGTAACTCTTAAGTAGGTTACTTTAAACTGCCTTTCTCTAGTAGTTCCTATCAACTTTGCTTTCTTTTAGAAGTGGATATTTTTATTTCAAATGGAGAAACAGCATATGACAGTTGTGACAGGGATAAACACCTGGCTAACTTTTGCCAAATGATAAGCAAGTACCTGTGTAAAAAAGACCCAAATTCTCTGCAATTTAAGCAACAAACAAACAAACAAACAAACAAAAATCTATATATACCCCTTTGAACAGTGGTTAAAGGTATAGCTTTAGATTTCATTATAACTATAGCTATAAAACAGAACATCATAGTATAAGAATAAGAAATTAAATCCAAGCAAGTGGTAAGGACTCAAAGACATTTCTCTCTTATTCTAAAATCTATGATCTTCCAAACTTTTCATCTTGTCTTGAACTTGAAGAAACACAGAAAAATGATTAGTTCAAATGAAATAAATTTTCAGAAAGTTTAATACAATATACGAGATACTAGAAAATAATGGAAGTCAGTGATGCTTGGCAGAAGATAATCAGTAACTTTAATGTAGAGACAATAAAGTTTTTGACATTTCAAAAATAAACAAAAATCAAGCATCCTTTAAGACTGTGCTGAAAGATCTATGTGGAATGTGTGGTCTTCTCAAATTGTCTTGTGAAAATCATTTGTTAGAAAGAAATCTATGTAGGATATTTTGATTTCATCATTATTACATTACAGATCTGATGTATAATGACTAGAACTTACTCAACGTTATTTAAGTCATCTTTCCTTTGTTTTCTACATTCATGGACACCAACTAGTTTTGCAGATGAAAATTATGGTCTATAAAGTTTCCTTGTTCTTAAAAATAATAAAAGGTTGGGAAGAAACATACAACTACATCTAAGATTAAATAAATGTAATAATAGTAAAATATCTACTAGTCAATTTCTCCAGAGCTTCATATACTGCTATTTTATGTTCATTGGATTATATTCATACATAATTTTCTCTCAAGAGGTGAATTCAACTGAAAAAATATTGTAATTTGTCCAGTTGGCAAAGCCAGTCCTTTTTGGAGCAGTAAAACATTATCTATCTGACAGCCAGCAAATAATTATATTTTTACTCTTAAGGTGGACCTTAAAAATAAATAAATTAAATCAGAAAAGACTAGAAGAAGAATGTTATAAAATCATTAAACTGTATGGTTTGTTGATCTTCATGTCAGCCCAAGATAGTTTTCAAAAAGTTGCAGTGGTCTTTGAGTATTATAGTGAAATCTTTAATGTTGTGTGAATTCACTACCAGAAAAAAATGTGAGTAGAATGAATTAATTAGGATTGTATGAAACTTATCTCTGTAATGTAAGGCTGAATTAAGTGGAGCTAGGCACTTGGGATTTACTATGGAATAAGTGCATAGAAACAATGAGGAGTAAGTGCAAGGCACATGACCAATCCAATATTATTGCAGTAACTGTATCATTGCTGGAACAAAACCCCCAACCAAAAGCAATTTATTGGAGGAAAGGATTTATTTCAGACTTTCAATTTCCAGGAGAGTCTTCATAATGCCATAAGAAGCTGGCTCACTCACGTATCCATAGAGAAATGGCAAACAAAGCAGCTAGAGTTCATACTGGTTGAGAACACACCCGAGCACTAGATTCCAGATCCACCTCTGAGTGGATCACGCCTCCTCCAATAGGGTTCCACTTGCTTAGTACTTCAGGTGGGAGCTTACTCTTCATCAGAAATAAATGAAGCCATGGGAAGATTACATTAAAACAAACACAAACATATGTAAAATATATAAATAGGAATAATGCTTATGATGAAGTAATATTCATTTTTGCCCATGCAATAAAGATTGACCTTAATAGATGCAAAGGCTAAAATATTTCTCCAGAATATTTAAGTATTCATCATCAGCATGATTGGCATTGTGATGTTCCACAGCAACCAGTTATGTGATTAGCATGCTGTGAGTTACCAAGTAAATGGATATAAACCTTGGGGTTAGTATTGACATTAATTATGAAATGATTTCAATCAGCACATTGTAAAGTAAATCACATTTAGTATATATAGCTAAGCTTAAAGTGTAGGTTCAAAATGTGGCTTCAACATTCCTTTAGGGTTGTAGTGAACTTAAAAGTCAACATCTTTTCAAATGTAGAAAACACTATTTGAAAAATAACAGTATATCCAATTATTGTCATTAAGCACTGAATCAAGAAAGCTAATAATGTCAAAGTTTGTTTTACTTAAGTTTTCTGTAGGTGCATTCAAGAAGCTAGTCCATGCATAACACATTCTTGGTTGCAATGGAGAAACACATCAATGAATAATCTTCTTATTCATTGACATTGTACTCATCAATTAACTTTCTGAATATCACTTTACTTATTTTATTTATTTATTTATTTTTTTTTTGAGGTAGGATCTCTTTGTAGCCCAGGCTGACCTGGAATTCACTATGGAGTCTCATGGTAGCCTCGAATGCATGGTAATCCTCCTACCTCTGCCTCCTGAGTGCTGAGATTAAAGGTGTGCACCATCACGACTGGCTACACTTTACTTCTTATAGCTGTACACTTGCCTGAATTTCTAGGATAATTTAATTTTTTCTTAAAGTAAATTAATCAAGTAGAATTGTGTTCTAATAGTAGACACTGACATTAATATGGGTTATAAAGTTAAATCATTTAACAAAACTGAATTTAGGCATTGGATACAGCTCTGAATTGAATGCTATAGAGTTTCAATCAACTCTCTTTGAAGTGAAGCCAGTGTGATTGAGTGTTTTCTCTTTGCTCAGCCAAAGGCCATGTGGTATTAAAAAATAAGATGTAAATAACCATCAAGTGCTGTCATCAAAGAAGTAAAAAAGATAGTAGTGCAACGGTTTGCTGAGTGCCTGGTGAACTATACACAGTACTGGCAACCAGGTCATAAGGCAAATCACACTATTTCCACTGACACTGCACCTCTTCCCAGTGCATAGTATAATTGTAATTTGTTTGGAATTCCTTAAATATCCTGGCCTAGAGCCCATATTTTAAAGCAACCTAAGCAATTTTCTTTCGAATGTACTCTAGGAGCACTGAATACAGTATTATATCTAAACAACCACTTCCATTAATGAAATGACAAGCAAACCCAATGTGGGCAGATGAAAACAGGAAACTACTAAGTTATCTCATAGAGATTTTTCTAAGGGGTAAAAGTGGATATCATTTTGAAAGTCTGGATTGTGGCCTAACAAAAATAATTTAATTAATGTAGCTACATAATTTGAACTATGATAAATATTTGTACGGATTGATTTTATGGCCTTTCATAGTGAAAAAGATGCAACTTTATACCTTTGTTAGTCATTTAAACAAAGATTGTTTATATACATAAAAACACACATATAATTTTATCAAAACTATTGTGAAAGATAATTGTGTAAATCAACTTGATTGGCCAGTGAGGTGAGAAGATGGTTGATTTAAATATTACCTGAGGAATGTTTGTGAGGGTTCTTGATAGTAGACTAAGTAAAGCAATGGTTTGTGCATGATAGGTGGGGGTTTCCTTCCTGTTCTTAGAAGTCCTAAATAGAACAAAAAGGTTGAACAAAGCAGAATTTATTCTTTCTGCCATCTTTGACCTGGAACATCCAGGGTCTTTGGTCTTTAATTTCTCTAGAACTTAGACTGTCAGTGTTGCTTTTGCTTGGATTTATGCTAAACACCTATGACTGAGCATACAGTATCACTCTCCTGGTTCTCATCTACTGGGATATGGTTTCAAAATGTCCCATTGGCTCTCCTGGTTCTCCCTTGATGATTAACCCTGAAGTTATTCAAATGTCCTATTCTCCATAACCAGGAGAGCAGACTGGTTCTAACTGATAACCTCTTTTGACTCTTCACATGAAGTTGTCAAAAATGGGATTCAAGTACACTTCTTTATTTTAAAGAAAATTATTTTTCTGAAGGTGAACATATATTTGCAAATATTCAGTTTCAGAGGATTCTTTCTTCACAATTTACTATTTCCTAGTTTTTCAGTAACATCACAAGAGAGAGAATCATAGGCATACTTTTTGAAAACTCCTTGTAAAAATTTCTGTCCTAAGACAAAATGCTTAAGACAAACTAGTATGTCAGGAGAACGCTATAGATCAACTCCAATTCTACAAGCCTCTTCATCACAACAAGGTTCCAACAAACAAACCAATAACAACAAAATAAAACCAGAGGATTACACCTGAAGGAGTTATAAGATTCCGCCACAGAAAATCTCTTGAGAAATCCTAACAACAACAGAAAAGACAAAAGAGAGAGAAAGAGAGAGAGAACCACCTTAAACTGTTAAACTCACAGATGTTAACAGACTGATCGTGAATGCCTATTTATCTTAGGTTCTGTTAAAGCATGACAAGACTGAGAACTTTTACATAACTATAATAACACAGGTATTAGAATGATCAAGGAAAGAATTTTAAGATAATTTTGATGATATATGAAAGGCTCAAATGGAAATGCAAACAACATAAAAGAACAGAGAGTTGTTGTGAATGAAGACAGGAACTCTAAAAGTTCTGAAAAGGATATGCTAGAAATAGAATAAAAGCAATATTTTGGTCAACATGTGAAAGGTATTGCCCATCAGTTCCACAGAAACAGCCTTGGAAAAAAATAATGAAATTAAAGACTGGTCATAATTTTTTTCCATGGTAAAAGTCAGACTTAATGAAGAAAGGTTAATAGGAATGAATATACATATAGTATATATATATATATATATATATACTATATGTATGTATGTATGTATGTATATATATATATGTATGTATATATGTATATGTATATGTATATGTATATGTATATGTATATGTATATGTATATGTATATGTATATGTATATGTATATGTATATGTATATATGCGTGTGTGTGTGTGTGTGTGTGTGTGTGTGTGTGTGTGTGTGTGTCGGGAGCCATTTGGCTGGCCTTGTATCCATAGCTCTGGGCTGCTAGGCAGCAAGACTTTAGCACTTGCCTGTAAGCAAGATTATGTTTATTCAGTGTTACTGATAAGAGCTGGCCATTCCTTAAGATCTGTTTGCATTGATGGGATCAAAGGGTTTGTTTGTTTCCCAACCTTGGGATAATCTTTTGTACTGAGAAGTGATTGAAGTGCAAAATCTCTGTAACAGAAAGGAGTTTTTTGATAGAAACTTGTGTGAAGCTCATGAAATTTTTGTCCATGGGAAAACTGTTTGTAAGAAGATATAAAAAGGACTGCTGGGAAATAAACCTTGCTGCTGTCCTTGCTTCACTCCTGGACTGGAGTCCTTGCTTTCATTCTTTTCCCTGTCTTTCTTTAATCCTCACTCCCCATCAGGCTCAAACCCTTTCAGCCGGCAGGAACCAGGATATATACATACATGTATATGTGTGTGTATGTGTGTGTGTGTGTGTATGTATTATATTGGCCAATATTTTTTCAAATAAAAGACAGATGTTACGCTATGGCAACTATAGACATAGCAGGGTACAGAGAACAGTAAATATGAAAAACATTAAATATAAACATGAAACAAATCACCACATAGACCCTCTAAATGAGAACCAAGTCAAAGGACAACCAGATATTAAAAAATCAATAAAAGGGCTGGAGAGATATCTCAGTGGTTAAATGTATTTGATTACAAAGTCTAATGGCCAGGGTTTAATTCTCCAGTACCCATGATAAACCAGATAAACCCAGTGGCACAGGCATCTGGGAATCCTTTGCAGTGGCAGAAGGTCCTGGAACACCCAAACTCACTCTTCTATCTGTTTGCTTCTCTCTCTCTCTTAAATAATTAAATAAAATATTTTTAAAACATCAAAAAATGGTAGTTAGGTTTGTCACACTCCAACTTCAGCAATCCTAACCAATAGAAAATCTGAAGGAAAAAAAAAAAAAAAAAAACAGTATTAGGGCTACAGGGGAAGGAGTATAAACATGTTACCTGTAGAAAAGAATGGTTATACATTATAGAAAACTCCTTGGAAGACACCATGCAAGCAAGGAAAGACTGAAATAAATTGCACATGTTAAAAAAAAAAAAATCTGGAGTCCTATATCTAATGAATTACCCTTGAAAAGTAAGAGAAAATAATGATTTTTTCTGAGATAAACAAAGGTGAGAGAAACCATTGATTGTAGATCAATAAGAATCATTAAAAACACTGTTTTCAGAGAAAGAAAGATCAAGAAAAGCAGGAAATTACATTGCAAAATAAATAAATGAAGGTAAATTAAATCATTCCATTATATTCTAAAAGTTTGTTTAAAGTAATAATGATAACAATATACTAATGTCTTCAATAAGTGCATTCAATGATAAGTTCAGAGTAGTCTGCTACAAGACATTTGAATTATATCTGAAGTAACATACTCTCAATAGAAAGCCAAGGTATATTTGTTAACTATGCATATTAGAAACTAAGTCCTTACTGAAAACATTTTAATGTATAAGTTATTATAAGATAGAATATATCATGTCAAATAATTTGTTAAATTAGGAAAAGCAGAGAAAATAAGAAAAAAGCAAAACAAATGCAGAAAAAAACAGTTGAAAATGTGGTTAATAATTAGTAAAATGGCTTCTTTACATGTGAATGGCTATGCACAGTAAAAATGATTATCAAAAGGAATGAAAACACATTTATATCTCCTCATTATAAGAAAACCCACTTTGAAAATAAGGCCTCAGACAAATTAAAATGAACACAGAAAAGAAAAACATATCATGCTAAAATTAATACAAGAAAAAATGAGCTATGATATTACTGTCAAAGAATGTGGATTTAACAAGAAACATAATCATTAATGGAATAGCATACTACACAGTAATAAGTATTTCAATTATTGCGTAAAGCAAAACAGTCCTAAATTAGTATGTCTTAATAATACAATATCAAAATATGTGAGGCAAAGAGGTAAAAAAAAGTTACAAAAAAATCCACATCCATTACTTTGTATGGACACTTATTGATAGATCAAACTGACAAGGAGTCCACACATTTCAGTGTGTCTGAACTGTGTTATAAACCTATTTCATCTAATAATCACTTAGAAAGACAGCCTACCCAGCAGCAGCACAATACATCTTCAACTTGACCCACAAATATTCACCATTGTAGTCTGGGAACTCAGAGTTTACTGAATCATTGAAAGTATATTTTTAGATAGAAGTGGGGTTAACTTGAGAATTAAGAAGAGAAAAACAGTTGTTTAATGTGCATATTATTTCCACAAATTAATGAAGCTACTGCAAAATAACATGAGCCAATGAGAAATGTTTTATAACTAAGTAATTAATGTGAATATAAAGTACATATGGTTCGATATGTATGTATATCTGCATCAGAAGCATATATGGCTATATATATTATGTACACTTACTTAGAAATAACAGCAAGAGCTACCTAATCAGTAATAAATGCTAATAGATTACCCACAGAATTGGAGAAAATATTTGCCAGGTATCCAACTGATAGAGGCCTAATCTCTAGAATCTACAGAGAACTCAAAAATCTAAACAGTAAGAAGTAAAACACACCACTCACAACATGGGGCAAAGAGCTGAACAGGCAGTTCACAGAGGAAGAAACACAAATGGCAAACACACACTTAAGAAAATGTTTATAATCCCTAATCATCAGAGAAATGCAAATTAAAACAACTATGAGATTCCACCTTACCCCAGTAAGGAGAGAAAACATCAAAAATCAAATGAAAATAAATGCTGGTGAGAATGTGGAGAAGCAGGAACCCTCATCAACTGTTGGTGGGAATGTAGGATTATGCAACCACTTTTGAAATTAATATGGAGACTCCTGAAAGAGCTGACTAAAGAGATACCAACAGACCCCGTTATTCCCTTACTAGGCATCTACCCTTTCTTATGGAGTTTAGAAATAACTTTCTTTGAAAATATTGCTGTGATATGCATTTTCTGCTAAGTTCTTGATGTGTACATTACCCTGAAATTAATCTTACAATCCTGTGGTACACCTGCTTAAAGCAATATGACTAGGTTTCGCCTGCTTGGTTTACCATTGGCCTGAACAGCACAGATGAAAAATGTTGACAAGAAATGTTTTGTTATGTTGTTTGACCTATATCTATGCTCTTTGCTCTATTTTCTCAGGGCCTCATTGCACGTCTGACCCAGAAAAATTGTGCATGTTTGAGAAGTGCTAACCATAGCATTGGAGAAATCTTGTTTAGTAGAATATATTTCCCCCAGAACTACCACAAATCTGTTGAAGACAACTGGCTTAGGGTGATTACATTTGTGAATGGAGTATGTTTTGTGTATGTGTGTGTGTGTGTGTGTGTGTGTGTGTGTGTTTCTGGATTAACAGAGTACATCATGTTATGCCCTAAATCCCCTACCTTAACAAATATTTACATGATTATTCAAAGCCAAAAGTTTCTTATTCTTCACTTACTTGCTGCATGTCCGTCATCTATGTAATATTAATTCTTCTTGTATTACTCTTTTTTACTGTTCACTGAAAATACCAATAAGTGCCTATCAGCAGTGATGAGCCGCAGAAATATCCCAGCATCAGTGACAACAGAAGTGGGTTCACCCTTGTTTTCAATGACTCTAATGGTTGGTTGTTCTTCTTGCAGGCTCTGTTCTGAAAAGAAGATAGACCACTCTTGGGTGAATGACTTCAAGTGTTAGTTTCTATAATTCCAGGACTCTTCCTTCCAATTGGACAGGGATCCAAACATAGGCCCTTATGCCAAGCTTGTGTGGGTAGTACTTTACTCAGTGATCCATCCTTTCATTTCCCCATCACAAGCCAAAAATACACTATATATATATATTGTATTTTCTATATTATATACACATATAAACATTATATATTCTGTATATAAAATGTATTATATATATATATGTATATATATATATATATGTGTGTGTGTGTGTGTGTGTGTATGTATTCTTGATTTAATAGAATATATTCATCAAAGTTACTTTGTCAATATATAATAAATCTTAATTCTTTATATGATTTGAAAATTATAGTATTAGGCATGATAATGCAGAAGTGACATAGAAATAAAAGTACATTCTGTATTGGGAGGAAAGTTTAAATTGTTATTGTATGACTTAGTAATGAGTTACAAGTAACATTAACAATTTTAGTGCTATATTAGAGGATTTGCCTAAAGGGTAAATTTTTAAGTAGGTCGATATGTTCCTCCACACTGAAAAGATGAAAATTAGGACCTGAAGTGAATGATGACATATTAGTGAAGAATATTACATTCATATGGCAAAGCAAACACAAATGTCTATAAATAAAACAATAACCTACTCATGGACAAACAAACAAGCAAATATAAATCCACAGTATAACAAGAGCAATACAGCTAATTTTAATCCAGTAGTAAATAAATCTTGGATTTGAGTCTATCATTTTTTTTTTTCCTTTCAGTGATCTCCTTTCAAAAGAGTTTGTATTTCTACTCATTTTACATTTCCTGGGTGCTGATCACCCTGAGACATCTTTTCCATTGTTTCAATATAAAACAGCTAGTCCATCTTTAGTACTGGTAATCTTTTTGACAAAAGAAGATTCAGCAAACTAAAATCAGTCTCTGTACCAGTAACTGTAAACAGGTTTGAATTTTTCCAACTTTCTTAAATCTTATATGTTTCAGATTGATGCCGTGAAGAAGCCCACATATCCATTACTTTTAAATTCAGCCTTGATCAATCTCTCTGGGCATGGTCAGTAGGATACAACCAGATTCATGCTAGTAACCCAGTTCCAACAAAGTCCTCTGCTGTCTTTTCTACCCCTTTGAAAGTTCTTATGTCAACACAATTATCTCTGCAATTAGTATTTTCAAGCCTCTCATTAGACTAGCCCATAAGATTTTTTTTTAAATTTTTATTTATTTATTTATTTGAGAGCGACAGACACAGAGAGAAAGACAGATAGGGGGAGAGAGAGAGAATGGGCGCGCCAGGGCTTCCAGCCTCTGCAAACAAACTCCAGACACGTGTGCCCCCTTGTGCATCTGGCTAACGTGGGACCTGGGGAACTGAGCCTCGAACCGGGGTCCTTAGGCTTCACAGGCAAGCGCTTAACCGCTAAGCCATCTCTCCAGCCCAAGATTTTATTACCCCTCTTTAAAACTTCTGTCATCCATATCAAGTCCTGCCACATTCCTCTAGGACACATGCCAACAGACCAAAATATGTATGGCTAGATTCATTTCAGCAAAATCAAATTTCTCTGGTACCAAATCTTGTTCTAGTTAGCTTCACACTGCAACTCTACACAGTTTCTGGAAGGAACAGTTTTATTTTAGCTTACAAATCAAGGAGAATTTCCATCAGTGTTGCAACAAGCTGGTTCTCTTTCATGGATCCAAATAGAGAGAAACTACAAATGGCTAGCACACAACAATGCAGCGAGCAGGAATGCCAGAGCTCAAACTGCTTTGTATACATATTTGGGCTGGAATCAGATCCACCCCAAAACATATCTTCTGGTGGACTAGGGTTCATCCCAGTGTAATGCCCCTTCTAGCATGAATCTGCCTGCTATGTTCTAAATTTGCAAACTCAATTGTAATAAAACATATGGGTTTATGGGGCCGTACATACATACATACTGTCATAATCAAATTACTACAAATTACATGTACAAAAGAGGCTTGGCTAGAGCATTTTGTGAAATTTAGTTGGATAAGAAAATAAGACATACTTTTAATATGTTTACAGATTATTTGTGTATGTATGATTTGTGTGTGTGTGTGTGTGTGTGTGTGTGTGTGTGTGTGTGTGTGTGTTTGTGAGGGTGTGGTTTATATATGATTGTGAATGAATACATGCCATGGTGAAAATGTTGAAGTCAACAGACAACCTTGGGTGTCAGTCCTATCCATCCACCTTGCTTGAGGCACGGTCTCTGGTTGGTCTCTTGTTTCATATACTAGAGAGAACACAAAGTTCCAGAGGTTTGCCTGTCTCTACATTATATCTTACCATATAAGTGCTACCTGATCTGGCTTTAAGAAATTTTTTAGTAGGATAATGACTGGGTGGTTATAAATGACTATTTCTGTATCCATATGTTTAGATTATAACACATAATTTACTATACGAGGTTATCCAAAACAATGAGAACTGACATTTTGAGTACTTACTTCATAATTTTATAAGAAAATTACTTCCATTAACTCATTTAAACATCAGAGTAACTTGAGTTTAGCAGAGTAAAACTAATGGCACAAAGCGTAATTTACTTTACTAATGGCAAACACCGTATTAGCAAACAAACAATGAACTAGAGACCAGTCTAACTCTGGAGTCCTGTTGGTCTTCATTGAACTGGCTAGGGCTTTATTTCTTTTTCCATTAAACTGTATATTACACCAAATACTTTATTTAAAATTTATTAGTTTTCTTTTCAGCAAATATAGGCAGTTTGGTACCATTGTTTAGGGTCATCCATGACCTACCCCCACCCAATGGCCCCTCCTCGTTGATGTAAATGGGTCATGCATTGTGGAGTTAGCCCACAGTTATTGGTACAATAAATGTCTCTGCATATCATGATTCAACATGTGACTCTGACATTCTTTTCACCCCCTCTTCCACAAAATTTCCCTGAGCCATGTTAGGTTCATTTTTGTTCTGCTTCAGTGATAAAGTGTTGGGGGCCTCTGAGGCTCTGGCTCTCTGATTTGGTAGGAGTTGATTTTTCTCTGTATTGTTCTCCTTCCCCTTTGTGCTGGTATCCGGTTCATCAGGAAAACATCACCCTTGCTTGTTTCGCCAATTTTCCTTAGTTTCAGTCAGGCCCCTTTTGAGGTATGATGGGGCAGCTCTCTCCTTAGGATCTGCATCTATCTGAAAAAGAGAAGCAGATTCTCCAATGGAGAGTAACTTAGCACCGGGAAAATTGAGATAACACTTACTTTTTTGATGGAGAGTTTAATAGGTGTAGGCCCTCTTGTACCCCATGATTGATGGCAGCTTGATATTGGAGAGTGGGCTTATGTTTGGATATGGTTCTGACTTGTTTCCCAGCTCCAGCTATGGGTCCTGTACCACTGAGGGGAATCACTTAGTCAAATCAAGAGCAGATGGTTCTCCACATGTGCCACTATGGTACATGTGTGGGCATCACAACAGATTATTTGTTGCTAGGTAGGTTAGACCATGAGTTGCTTGGACAGATATTGGTTATTTCCCCCAGTCGCCCATGTAGCGCCTTCTGGCACTAGACATGCTGACTGTCTGGGGACTGACTCTCTCCTGGCTTCCAGCCATGCCATTCCATTTTACATGTCAGTTGTGTATGAAGTCTTCAGCAATAGGGTCTTACCACTGACATTTGGTGTGTCATCAAGTACTCTGACAGAAGTCTGTGATTCTTTTAGGAAACCTTGTAGGTTTCTCTGAGCAAAAGCTCATTGTGGATGATAGCCCCATGCTGGTAGTGGGTGTTACAGGTCAGTACCCACTAAGAAAATGAGGAAAAAATAATTAATATCCAAGAGTTAAAGAGGCGAGAGAGAGGGATGAGGGGGAGAGGGAGGGAGGGAAGATGTAGAAGATTTAGGTTAGACTTGAACCTACCCTCTCCAGTGTCTTGTGGTTCAGGTGTTTCCTGTAAGGGTCTAGTGAAGGTTCAGCCATTTGATTTGCCTTTTAGGAAGGAGAATTTCATGGTACCATTGTCAATTGGGTCCAGATTAGTGTTTCCCACCCCTTCAATTCCCTCCCCTCGTTCCCATCCATCCTAGTGTCTATTCCATGAGGTTCCTGCTGGGGATGTAAGGTATCTTGGGTAGATTCAGGTTAGGAGTTGTAGATGAGTGGGACTATATAGGGATTTTTTTCTGTGATTGTGTAAGTTCACTGAGAATTATCAGTTCCAGGTTCAACCATTTTTCCTCAAATTTCTTTGTGGCATTTTTTCTTACTGCTGTATAGAATTCCATTGTGTAGATATACCACATCTTAGTTATCCATTCTTCTAGTGATGGACAAGTGGATTGATTTCAGCTCATAGCTATTATGAATTGAGCCACTACAAACATGGTTGAGCAAATCTATCTGGCCTGTGGTTTGAAGGTGTTAGGGTAGATGCCCAGTAAGGGTATAAATGGGTCTGTTGGTATCTCTATAGTCAGCTTTTTCAGGAGTCTCCAAATTGCTTTCCAAAATGGTTCTACCATCCTACATCCCACCAAGAGTGAATGAGTCTTACTGCTTCTCCACATTCTTGCCAGCATTTATTTTCATTTGATTTTTTGATGTTTGCTCTCCTTATTGGTGTAAGGTGGAATCTCATAGTTGTTTTAATTTGCATTTCTCTGATGATTAGGGATGATGAACATTTTCTTAAGTGTGTGTTTGCCATTTGTATGTCTTCCTCTGTGAACTGCCTGTTCATCTCTTTGCCCCGTTTTGTGAGTGAGGTGTTTGTCTTCTTAATTTTTTAGATTTTTGAGTTCTTTGTAGATTCTAGAGATCAGGCATCTATCAGTTGGGTAACCTGCAAATATTTTCTCCTATTCTGTGGGTAATCTATTGGCTTTGCTTATTATATGGATGTCTGTAAAGAAACTCATCAGCTTCATATGATCCCATTGGTTGAGTGACTATTTAAGATTGAGAGCTACTGGGTTTTGTTCATGTGGTCTTTTTCCATTCCTATATCATAGAAAGTAATTCCTAAATTTTCTTCCAGTCATATTTGAGTTCCCGGTCTTACATTGAGGTATTTGATCCATCTGGATTTGACTGTAGTGCATGGTGAAATGTGTGGATCAAGTTTTAGTTTCCTGCATGTGGTTATCCAGTTTGTCCACCACCATTTGTTGAAGATGCTCTCTTTTTTCCAGCCTATATTGTTTGGGACTTTGTCGAATATCAAGTAGCTATAGTTGCTTGACCCAAAATCCGGGTCCTCACGTCTATTCCATTGATCTATACTCCTGTTTTTATGCCAGTACCATGCTGTTTTTATTACTATGTGTTTGTAATATAGCTTCAGATCAGGTATGGTGATGCCACCTGACGTATTTCTTTTGATGAGGACATGTTTGGATATGCGAGGCCTTCTGTTTTTCCATATGATATTTGAGATTATTTTTTCTATCTCTGTCAAGAACACTGTAGGGATTTTAATTGGAATTGCGTTAAGTCTATATATTGCCTTTGGTAGGATTGTCATCTTCACAATGTTAATTCTCCCTATCTAGGAGCATGGGAGATCTTTTCATCTTCTCAAGTCCTCCTCAATTTCTTTTTTGAAAGTTTTTATATTTTCATTGTAGAGATCTTTTACTTCCTTTGTTAATGTTATTACAAGTTATTTTATTTATTTGTGTTGCTATTGAAAATGGGACTATGTCCCTTACTTCTTTTTCTGTATTTTTGTCATTTGCATACAGAAATGCTACCGAATTTCTTGCATTGATTTTGTATCCTGTTATTTTGCTATAGGAGCAAATCACCTTCAGGAGTTTTGGGATAGAGTCTCTCGGGTCTCTTACATATGCAATCATGTCATCAGCAAATAATGATAACTTAACTTCTTCCTTTCCAAATTATATCCATTTTATTTCCTTCTCCTGTCTTAAAGCTTGAGCTAGGATTTCCAGAACTATATTGAAAAGCAGAGGTGAGAGAGGACATCCCTTTCTTGTTCCTGATCTTAATGGGAATTCCTCCAGTCTCTCTCCATTAAGTATTATTCGGTCCTTTGGAGCTTTTGTATATTGCCTTTATTTTGTTAAGATGTGAACCGACCATGCCGATTCTCTCCAATGTTTTGATCATTAAGTGATGTTGTATCTTGTCAAAGGCCTTTTCTGCATCTATTAAAATGATCATGTGGTTTTTATGTGTAAGCATGGTTACATGGTGTATTACATTAACAAATTTTCGTATGTTGAACCACCCTTGTATTCCTGGGATAAATCCCACTTGGTCAAGGTGGCTAATGCTTTTGATGTGTTGTTGGATTTTGTTGTGGATCTTTGCATCTATGTTCATTAGGGAAATAGGCCAGTAGTTTTCTTTACTTGTGGCATCTCTGCCTGGTTTTGAGATTAGGGTGATACTAGCTTCATAGATATAGTTGGGTAGCTTTCCCTGTTCTTCAATTGAGTGGCACAGTTTTAGGAAAATTGGTTTGAGTTCTTCTATGAAGGTTTAATAAAATTCAGCTGAGAATCCTTCTGGTCCTGGACTTTTCTTTTGGGGGAGGTTTTTCTTTATTATTTTTTCAATCTCCATGAGTGTGGTGAGTTCATTGAGGTGATTAATCTGCTCTGAGTTTAGCTTTGGTAGATGGTATGCTTCCAGGAATTTATCCATCTACTCCACATTTTCCAGTTTTTTGGAGTAGAGGTTTTTGAAATAAGCCCTGATGATTCTCCCAATTTCACTTATGTCTGTTGTGATCTCTCCTTTTTCATTTTGAATTTTGTTAATTTGGAGCCTCTCCTTTTTTTGCTTGATCAAATTGGCCAGAGGTTTGTCAATCTTGTTTGTTTTTTCAAAGAACCAGCTCTTTGTTTTGTCAATTGCCTTAATTGTTTCCTTGGTTTCCAACTCATTAATTTCTGCTCTGATTTTAATTATTTCTTTCCTTCTGGAGATCTTTGGGTTGGATTTTTCTTGTCTTTCCAGTGCCTTTAGGTGGATGGTTAGGGTATTGTTTTGGGATCTTTCTGTATTTTTTATGAAGGCATTGTGTGCTATGAATTTTCCCCCTGATGAATGCCTTCATTGTGTCCCATAAGTTTTGGTATGATGTGTTCTCATTGTCTTTCAATTCCAGGAATTTTGCAATTTCATTTTTTATTTCATCCACTATCCCTTTATTGTTTAAGGATGTGCTGTTGAGTTTCCAGGTGCCGTTGGTATTCTTGGTGGGTCTTTTTTTGTTGGTTTCCAGCAATATAGAAATATAGCAATATAGCATTGTGATCTGATACCATGCAGCGAATTATGTCGATTTTCCTAAATATGTGGAGGCAGTCTTTGTGACCCAGTATATGGTCTGTTTTAGAGAATGTTCCATGGGCTGCTAAGGAGAATGTGTAGTCTGTGGATTTGGGATGAAAAGTTCTGTAGATATTCGTTAGGTCTAAGTGATCTATGGCTTTGTTGAGCTGTCTTACTTCTCAGTTGAGTTTCTGTTTGGATGATATGTCTTTTACTGATTGAAATCCCCAGCTATGATGGTGTTGGTGGTTATTTCTGTTTTATTGTCAAGTAGGTTTTGTTTTATGAACTGTGGTGCCCATATGTTTGGTGCATACAGATTTATGATTGTAATATCCTCTTGAAGGATTATTCCCTTTATAAGTAGGAAGGGGACTTCTTTGTCTTTTTTGATTATTTTTGGTTTGAACTCAATTTTATCCGATATTAATATAGCCACACTGGTTGTTTTTTATTCTAATTTGCTTGGAATATTGTTTTCTACCCTTCCACCCTGAAGAGGTTTCTGTGCTTGTGGTGAGGTGGGTTTCTTGAAGGCAATAATCGAGGGGTGTAATTTTTTTGATACATCCTGTTAGCTGTGTCTCTTGATAGTTAAATTAAGGCCATTAATGTTTAGGGTAATGACTGAGATTTGATTTGATTGCACCCATTCTGCGATGGTGGATGTGTGTTGGTGTTTTCATGGGCTTTGAAGTTTTTTTTGTGCCTACTCTGAGTTTGGTTATTGTGATATCCTTCTTGTAGGCATTTGAGATTGATTATTTGTTTCTTCTCTGTTGAGAATTTCTTGCAATATTCTCTAGATATTGTGTGTGTGTGTGTGTGTTCATGTAATTGTAAAGCTGAGTTTTGTTATGGAAAGTCTTTCTTTCATCATCTATTATGAGGGAGACATTTGCTGAGTGAAGTACTTGGATTGAAAGCCATAGTTTCTTAGAGTTTGGAGAGTTTAACTCCAGGCCCTTCTAGATTTCAGGGTTTCCATTGAGAAGTCTGAAGTCATTCTGATAGGGTTTCCTTTGAAAGTGGTATGCTGTTTTTCCCTAGCTGCTTTTAGGATATTCTCTTTGGTGTCAATGTTTACAGTCTTAATGATATTATGTCTTGGGGAGTTTCTCCTTTGGTCCAGTCTGTTTGGAGTTCTGTTGGCTTCTTGTATTTTGATGGGCCTTTCTTTTAAGGGACTCGGGAAGTTTTCTTCAATTATTTTGTTAAGTATATTTTCCATGCCTTTGGTCTGAAATTCTTCTCCTTCTGGTATTACAATGATTTTGATATTAGGATGTTTAAGTGTATCCCACAATTCCCTCATGTTCTGTTCATAGGAACTTTTGAACTTACTGATATTTTTGAACTCTCGAACTGTTTCTTACATCCTGTCTTCCAGATCAGAGTTTCTATCCTCTACTTCACTGACTCTATACTTGAGAGCCTCTAGAGAGTTTTGGACTTGTTCAATTAAGTTTGCATTTTCTACTACTTTCCTGTGTATCACTTCCATCACTCTGTCCAGCTCCCTTTGCACCTCATTTTCTGATTTTCTTGATGATTCTTGGAATTCATCCTTGCATTTCTTTATGCTTTCAATTAGTGTGGCCAGCTGATTTTTAAGGTCCTCTTTTTTTTCACTTTCCCTCAACTCTCTTAACTCTCTTTGAATTCCTTCCAATGTCTTATCATATTGCTCTAGCTTAGTGATGGTAGCATCCACACTATTATCTCTCCTTTGTTGCTTTCCTGCAAGTTCTAGCAGTAGGTTGGTCAGGGTTGCATTGCTCATAGCTTCCACTTGATTTTCTGATCCTAAAATCTCTTCTATGTTTTGGTTAGATGTAATCCTTGTTGGACTGTGTGATCTATCTGGATTTTCTTGCATTTTATTTTTCATGGTATTTCTTTTGCACTGTGGTCTACCCATGACAGTGTATGGCAGGTAGGTGGGTGGGACAGCCTGGGCTCTAGCTCAATGAGAATCCAAGGCAGATTGGGGAAGTAGCCAAGCAGCCTGGGTTTTGGCTCTCTCTTGCCAAAGCCACCTATCCACTGCCTGACAGGGGCACCAATGTTGCCTGAATTCTCACCCAGTAATGCACCAAAGCTTCCTGCCTTCCAGCTTGAAGGGGAACTGAGGTAGCAAGCCCTGAAGCTGCCCAAACTCTGGCTGGGAACACAGGGACCTGCAAACAGTCTGTGCTCCTCCACCACAGAGGAGTGGGGGATGGGCAGTGACAGACAGGTAGGGGATGGCACTTGAGCTGGCACTAGTGAGTCAGTCTGGGCATATGTGGCCCTTGCTGTGGGACTGGGCCCGCTGCACATGCAATTGTATTGCAGAGGCAGCTGTGGCAGGCACAGGATCGGGGCACAGTGGAGCCTGGTCAGTGGGTGAGCGATCAGAGCACAGCGGCAGCAGGTCTGGCAGCCACCCAATTGGAGCACAGCAGCTGCTGTCCCCATGGGTGTGCAAACAGAGCACAGGGGTGGAGTTCCCCGCAGGTGTGCAATCAGAGCACAGCGCAGTGGGCTGGCAGGCACGCAATTGGAGCACAGCCACTTGGGGGGGAGGCACAGTGGCTGTATGGGGGGGTGGACTACCCACCTGAGACAGGTCTGCAATTCCCTGTTTTTCCCCCCTCTGTGCCCTGCCACTGGCAAGAAGACCCTGATAACCCTTAATTTCTTGCCTTTCTTTTCCCTGTATTTGCAGCACAGCTAGGCTGTCGCCATCTTGACCGGAAGTCCAAATTCTTTATGGATATAATATTTTATCATGATTAATAAAGACATTTACAATTAAAAAAATACGTTCTTCATAAAATAGAATCCAGATAATTTAGCTGGAGTTAACTCAATTTATTGAGTGATGTAGGGTACCAAAAATAGATTTTACACATATAGGTTTTGGAAATAGAGATTATATGTTTTTACTAGCTCAAAGACTCTTCTCAAGCCTATCTGATTTATGTTTTTCTTTTAAATTAGTTTCAAAGACTAGAGGATATTTAAAAATTAATTTTATCCCTAAAATCAGTTAGAGCAGCCTATTTCTGGTACATATATAAGAGGAATGACTAACACCATGACTCTGGTAATACAAACATAGCTGTGCCAAGATCAATGTCTCCCAGTAAATTCATTTGTTTTTAGTTAAAACAAAGAAACAAACAAACAAACAAACAAACAAAAAACAGGTCTACAGCCACCTTCTTGGAAGAGGTATCACTGGAGACATATATGATGTCTATCCTAGACATATGTAGGGTATTTGAGCTCTGCCTGGATTCCTGCTGTTTGACTGCCAGTTTTTTGTTGTTTCTTGTCATGCTGGTGGTGGTTTTCTCTCTGCTTGAATCTGTGGCATGGGTCAGCTTTTTCTACCATTATGGGACTTTCCAACTCCTCCTGGATCTGTAACCCTGAAATAAATCCCATTCTGCCCATTAACTGTGTCTGGTTTGGAGTTTGATTCTCTCACTGTGAAGATAGCTGCAATAGAAGTTGGTGTTAAGAAAAATGGTGTGATATTTCCCTAATGAATCTGACCATTTGGATTTTGGTCTTTTTGAACTTGTGTTTTGGGGGAATGGGCATGCACCTGGTTCAGACAAGTGAAGGTGCCTTCTAGACAGATAAGTTAAATTTTATGGACTATTCTGGTGAAAGTTTACAAATGCTAAGTGCAGAGAATTGCATTTGGAGGGTTTAATTATGAAATTTCTAAGTGGAAGAAAAGATTGTAGAGAATTTTGCTGGAACTAGTATGAAGTCTGGCTATTTTATGCTGCCCAGGCTCAAAGAGAGTTTAAGGTTGAATTTGAAAGCAATTATGCACTTGGCAGAAGATGTAGAACTGTGAAATTTAATATTTAAGTTGGGAAAATCAAACAAATTTAAGATTGCTGGCATTGATGCCAGTTGCTAAAGCTGCTATTATTAAGGAGTTATTGCCATGATTAAGGATGGCCAAACTGATTTACAATGAAGCAATGGAAGGATATCTGAGGAAGACTAAATAGTAGCAATGAAATCTTTTAAAGAAGATGACTGAAAAGAAGGAACCTCCTCTTCAAGAATATGATTTAATTTGTCCATGAATTAACAACATGGCTGTGTCCTGGACAATTGGTATTGGCTTCAGGAAGCTTAAAAAATGCATGAGGTTGGTCATGAATTGCACATGGTTCTAGGAGCTACTTCTGAGACACAGAACTGAGACAGAGTGTGATGATCCTGATAAAGAGGCCAGAGAAGCATTTAGAAGGATGGCTGACTGCTGTTTGAATGGAGATTTGAAGATGTTCTGATTATATCAGGACTGTGCAAGGGCTACTAGTAAGGTTCAGGAGTGAACAAGAACACAGAGAGCACTCTGAGGCAAAAATCAAAGTTTTTATTTGGGGAAAAACAAGAACTGTCAGGACTGACTTTCAAGAATGGAAGCAGTCAGCTTGGGGTTATAGTGGGTTGAATAGGCTGTTTAGTTGGAGGAAGGTGAAGAATGGAAGGAATATTTTTGTTGGGGTAGTAAATCTCTGCTCTTTACATTAGCCATAGGGTGAGACCAGAAGTGACCCAGTGAGAGATAAGGAGGCAGTAAATCTAAACCTGAGGCATTGTTAATGTCTGGGAAATTAATTGAGGAATGTGAATGACCCACTTCCTTACCTCTGTCATCCTGCTGCTGTAACTCCATTTTGTCCTGACTTAACACTACCGAGGACTGCTATTGGGTTAAGATGGAAGTTCTCCCTGGCTACTCAGCCTAGGTGTAGGGTAGAACTGGAAAATCCAGACTCACTGGTTATAGTATGAACTTGAACTGCAGATGTTTGATGTTTGCCTAATGGTTATTGATTACGCATTGGTCTAATCTCTCATTATGCCTTATAATAATGTAAATGTTTACTTTGTGCCATTGTTTTTGAAAGCATATAAATGGTTTGATTTTACAGGACTTACATTTAAGAGACAGCCTTAAATCTCAGATGAGACTTGGGATGGTGGAACTATCTTAAATTGATAAAGACTATGGGACCTTTGAATTTGGACTGAATACAATTTACAATGTGAGATAGTTATGAGTCTATTGGAACCCAAGAGTGGAATGTGGTACTTTGATTTTGCCCCAATAGAACTAAGGGTTTTTGTTAAAAAAGAAAAAAAGAAAGGAAAAAAAATGTTGTCTCCAGCCACCTGGGTGGAGGATTGTCAATAGCAGCAAATTTGATTTCTAGCCAAAAGTTATGCAGAGTGCTTGAGCTTTACCTGAGTTCCCTGCTGTTTGGCTGCCACTCTTTTGTTTTTGTTTATGATGCTGGTAAAGGTTTTTCTCTCTGTTTGTATCTCTGACTTAGACCAGCTTATTCTGCTATTATGGAACTTCCCCTAGATCTGAAAGCCTGGAGTAAATCCCATTATTCCCATAAACTGCATAGTTTGGAGGTTTATCACAGCAACATATAGCTGGCTCTTGGGTAGCCCACCAGCCCCCAATCACCTCAAGCAGCCATCCCAGCCACAGTCCCAGCCACCGTCACAGCCATGCACCATCAGGTACCTCCTGCACTACCTACAGGCTAAGTGGACTCAGGTCAGCAGGCTTGCTACCGGAGACCTCCATGACTGCCAACCCACCTGCTTTCCCTCCATGCCCAGACCCAGACCAGCAGGTTAGTGTTCCCCTTGCCTCGACCGCTATCCCACCCACTGCTCCTTCCTGTGTGGACCCAAACCAGAAGACTAGCATTCCACTTCTTTCCCTTTTTCAGTTTTCCATGTCCTACTGTCCTTATGCAGGCTGCTCAAACTGAGGACAGCACTCTATTGTTCACTCTTTCCTCCCTCTTACAGCCACCACACTAGATTGTCCCTCATCCCTCCCAAGTGACACCTGACCCACAGCAGTACCATATTCCAACCCCACCATGTCATAAGACTCAGCAGTCCCATCTACCCCCTGTTAAACAGTCCCAACAGTCCCTTTGTCTCATCCCCTCACACCTCAGCATCACAGAATCACAATACAATCCCATCCTCCCCCCTTCCACTGCCCATCTGCAACACCAGTATGCTTAGGCCCATTCCCCCTTACTCCCAATCCCCTTGGACTACCTGACCACACAGTTCCATACTCTGAACCACTGAGTAATGTACCCCTTTATCTAGTCCTTGGACCCTATCAGGGCCTTGTGGTCCCCTTCCGTCTGAGCAGACAGGCCCCATTGCCATAAGAAGCCTAAATGAAGCAAACATTAAAGGGAATAATCACTGAAGGCACTTCTAGGGTATACTACAGCTTCCTCCTGAATTAAATAAGATTCCTGCACTATGATGGGCAGACAGCAGTGCAAAGGGAACAACATGAAAAATCAAATGCAAGTATTCCAACAAAGTTGTCTAGTCCCACAATGGATATCTCTAATCAAACCATGGAAGACAATGAACATATAAGAATGAACATACAAGCTGTGCAATCCTGGCCAAGCAATTAGCAAAACTTGCAGAAAATTAACAAATGTCCCATAATGGTATGCATGCTGTATTCACAAGATGAGACCCAACAGAAAAGAACCAGGAAGGGTTCCAAAGACAGTTAAATGATCTTAAGGAGAGGAAAAAAAAAAAAAAGTGACAATCTCAATAATCAGCTGGCAAAGCTTAATGAAGACATGAATAAATGCAAGGATGAATTCCTAGAAGCATTTAAAAAATCAGAAAATGACATAAAAGGGGAACTTGACAGAGGGATAGAAACTATACATAAAAAGGCAATAGAAAATACAAACCAAAATTAAACAAGTGCAAAATTCAATTAAAGCTTTCAAGAATAGAGCCAGCCATGCAGAAGACATAAACTCAGAACTGGAAGACAAAACAGAAAAAAAAAACAGTTCTTGATTCCAAAAGCTTCAATAAGTTCAAAAATGTTTGTGAACACAACATGATGGAACTGTGGGATACCCTTAAACATCCCAACATTCGGATACTGGGAATACCAGAAGGGGAAGAAATTCAGAACAAAGGTATGGAGAACTTATTCAACAAAGTTATCAAAGGAAACTTTCCCACCCTCTCAAAAGATAGTCCCACCAAGTTACAATAAGCTAACAGAACTCCAAACACACTGGACCAAAGGAAAAGTTCTCCAAGACATACTATCATTAAGACTAAACATCGGACTTCTGGTTAAGATGGTGGTGTAGGTACCATGCCAAAGCAGCCTGGGGGGAAAAATCAAAAATAAAATTAAAAAAAAGCGAAATATACACTTTTACTAAAAAGTGAGGTGTATAGAAAATAGAAACAGCAGCAGAAAGGTAGGAGAGATCCAGAGCATCCAGAGCCCGCATGGGGCCGGCAGAAGTGCCTCAGGCGGGTCCACATGTGGAACCGAGGCAGTGGTGGTGCACCAGCCAGCTGCCAGGCTCAGCTTGAACCTCAGGAAAAGCTAGACGAGGGGATTTTCCATGCACACCAGAGCTCTCCGGAAACTTAAGAAACATGAAGGGAGAACAGCAGTGAACAACAGAGGAGCAGATCACAAGGTAGAAGAACACATGGAACAGCAGGTGAAGTAGAGCAGCATTGGCTCCCTCCCCCTCCTGCACCACCAGTGTGCAGTGCCAGTGAGCAGAACAGCAGTCCAGGGAACCAGTCACACCAACTTGACCTGACAGTGCACCAAAGAGGGACCCAATCAAGAGTGCAGCTGAGACCAAAATCATCCCAAAAGGTAACTGGGATTACAGCAGGTCAGTACCTGCCTAATAAACCTGGTACATAGGCCTAAACCACAAGTGCTAATTTCACCTTCCATATCAGGATAAATTATATGTTAAGTTGGATGGATGGTAAAATTTGACATTCTTAAATAAGCTGTATTTTGGGATTGTTATTTGTTGCTTCTTGAATTATAGTGGCTTTGTTTACTCTTCTGTTATACATTAGAGAAGGGTTACACCTGGACACAAGCTGACTTGGAACTCTGTACGGACCAGGAACCTTAACTGCCTTGTTGTCAGGATTAAGGGAATGAGTGAGGCACCACACAGCCTAAGGGACAAACAGAGCATCTCGTTGCCATAATACCTACTCTTGGATAAATGCTCTGTGCTGATTTTCATTGAAAGTGTACATTGTTTAGTTAAATTTTAGAAACTAACTGTATTTGGTCCCACTCAAGTAGCCTACTTGACTACTCTCATAGCAGGCAAACACAATACCTAGAGTCACTTTTGTAGATACTCTGAGAGTCTTGAGAGCCACACCTGGAGCCCTAAGTTCCTACCCTGAAGATACATAACATCAGATTGACTGATACATCTCCTAATACCCAGGTAACTGGAAAACCCAATCACTAAATAATCCAAGATACAAAAATATATACATTATAACACAAGAAACACCAAAACTCAAGACAATATAAATGCACCAAAAAGTATTAATGCATCAGAAATGACCTCCAATGAGAATAAGTTAGAGGAAATGACTGAGAAAGATTTCAAAATAATGATTATAAATATATTCAGAGAACTCAAAGAAGAAAATCAAGTGAAGCAAAGGAGACACAGGATGCCAATTTAATGAAATAAAGAGGTCAATACTAGACACAAATAAGGAAATACAAATAATAAAGCAAAACCAGTAAGAATTACTATCAATAAAGAACACAGTTAATGAAATAAAAAACTCTGTAGAAAAATCTCACCAGTAGAATGGATGAAGGAGAGGACAGAATATCTAAGCTAGAACACCAGGTGGCAGATGTAATGCAGTCCAACAAAGAGAAAGAAAAAGTAATAGAAAAGTATGAGTGGGATTTTCAAGATATTCAGGACACTATGAAAAGATTACACCAAAAGCATAGTTTGTGTCTTTGACAAAATCATAGAAGAAAAATTTCCCCAAATTGGGAAAGAGGTGCCAAGGCACATACAGGAATCCTTTAGAACATCAGCCAGACAAAACATGGAACGAACCTCTCCTCACCATATTATAATCATCTACCAAACATACAAACCAAAGAAAAAATATTGAAAGCAGTCAGAGAGAAAAATCAAGTTAACTACAAAGGCAAACCTACCAGAATTACAGATTACTCAACACAAACTTTAAAAGCCAGAAAGGGTGTGGAGTGATGTATTCCAAGTTCTGTAAGATAACAACTGTCAACCAAGGTTACTTTATCCTGCAAAGCTATCCATTCAAATAGACAGAGAAATAAGGATATTCCATGACAAAAGCAGGCTAAAGGAATATTTGAAGACAAAACCAGCTCTACAGAAAATACTTGAAAGAATCCTCCATGCTGAAGAAAAAGAAAAGCACACATATAAGGAACCAGGAAAAAAACAAACAATACTCACACAAGAGAGCAAAGGTAAAACAGGAAGAACTAAAAAAAAAAATGGCAAAAAATGAATACACACCTTTCAATAATATCTCTTAATATCAACATCCTCAATGCCCCAACCAAAAGACATTAGTTTTCAGACTGGGTTAAAAAGCAAGATCCTGGGCTGGAGAGATGGCTTAGCGGTTAAGCGCTTGCCTGTGAAGCCTAAGGACCCCAGTTCAAGGCTTGATTCCCCAGGTCCCACGTTAGCCAGATGCACAAGAGGGCACACGCGTCTCTCAAATAAATAAAATATTAAAAAAAAAAAAAGCAAGATCCTTGGGCTGGAGAGATGGCTTAGTGGTTAAGGCACTTGCCTGCAAAGCCTAAGGACCCAGGTTCAATTCCCCAGTACCCACATACACAAGGTAGTGCATGCACCTGGAGTTTGTTTGCATTGGCTAGAGGCCTTGGTACTCCCATTCTCCCTCTCTCTCTCTCCCCCTCCCTTTATCAAATAAATCAATAAAATATTTTTTTTAAAAAGTAGGATCCTTGAATTTGTTGCCTCCAAGAAACCCACCTTTCTACAATGGATGGACATTATATTAGGGTGAAAGACTGTAAAATGATGTTTCAAGAAAATGGGCCTAGAAACAAGCAGGGGTTGCTATCCTAATATCTGACAAGGCAGACTTCAGTCTAACATTAGTCAAGAAAGATAAGGAAGGCCATTTTATATTGATTAAGGGTAAACTCCAGCAGGAGGACATTACAATCCTAAACACATATGCACCTAACATGGGGGCCCCAAATTCATCAAACAAATGCTATTAGAACTAACGTCACAGATAACACCAAACACAGTGGTAGAGGGTGACTAACACCCCACTCTCATCAATTGACAGGTCATCCTAGGAAAAACAAATTAAAAAAGAGGCATCTGGACTAAATGAGGTCATAGAAGGAATGGACTTAACGGATATATACAGGACATTACGCACAAATGCTGCTGAATATACATTCTTTTCAGCAGCACATGGAACATTCTGTAAAATAGACCATATATAGGACACAAATCAAATCATAACAAATACGGGAAAACTGAAATGATTCCTTGCATTCTATCAGACCACAGTGGAATCAAACTACAAGTCAATAGCAAGAAAGAATATGGAGCATACACAAAATCATGGAAACTAAACAATACCCTACTAAATGATGAATGGGTCAATGATGAAATAAAGAGGGAAATCCGAAAATTTATAGAGTCAAACAATAATGAGAACATAGCATACTAAAATCTCTGGGACACAATGAAGGCAGTCCTAAGAGAGAAATTTATAGCTTTAAGTGCCTATATTAAGAAATTAGAAAGGTCACAAGTAAACATCCTAATGCTTCACCTCAAAGCCTTGGAAAAATAATAACAAGGCAAACCAAAAATCAGCAGATGGGAAGAAATCATAAAGATTAGGGCAGAAATTAATGAAATAGAAAACAAAAACAAAACAACAACAACAACAACAAAAAAAAAAACAATCCAAAGAATCAATGAAACAAAGAGTTGGTTCTTTGAAAGGATAAACAAGATTGATAAACCTTTAGCAAGTCTGACCAAAAGAAACATAGAAGAGAGACAAATTAATAAAATTAGAAATGAAAAAGGTAACATAACAACAGATGCCAGAGAAGTTCAAAAGATCATAGAGACATACTATAAAAACATATATTCCACAAAGTATGAAAATATGAAAGAAATGATTTCCTTGATTTATATGACCTACCTAATTTAAATCAAGATGAGATTAATCACATAAATAGAGCTATACCAAGCATGGAGATCCGAAGAGTTATCAAAAATCTCCCAACTAAAAAAAGCCCAAGCCCAGATGGATTCACTGCTAAATTTTATCAGACCTTCAGGGAAGAGCTAACACCATTGCTTAAGCTTTTCCATAAGATGGAAAAATAATAAATTCTACCAAACTGTTTCTATGAAGCCATCATCACCCTCATACCAAAACCAGGCACAGAGAGAACAAAAAAAGAAAATTTCAGACCAATCTCCCTCATGAACATAGATGCAAAAATTCTCAACAAAATAATGGCAAACAGAATACAAGAATATGTCAGAAAGATCATTCACCCTGACCAAGTAGGCTTTAGCCTAGAGATGCAGGTATGGTTAAACATATGCAAATAAATACATGTGATACATTATATAAATGGGTTCAAGGACAAAAATCACATGATCATCTCATTAGATGCAGAGAAAGCATTCGACAAATCCAACATCCCTTCATGATAAAAGTCCTACAGAGACTGGGTATAGAAGTAACATATCTCAATATAAGAAAGGCTACCAATGACAAGCCTACAGCCAACATATTGCTAAATGGGGGAAAAACTCGAAGCTTAAAATCAGGAACAAGACACGGGTGTCCACTGTCCCCACTTTAATTTAATATAGTACTGGAAGTCTTAGCCATAGCAATAAGGCAAGAGACACACATAAAAGGGATACAAATTGGAAAGGAAGAGATCAAGTTATCATTATTTTCAGATGACATGATTTTATATATAAGGGACCCTAAAGACTCTACTAGCAAACTGTTAGAGCTGATAAAAACCTACAGCCATGTATCAGGATACAAAATAAATACACAGAAATCAGTAGCCTTCATATATGCTAACAACAAACACACAGAGAATGAAATCAGAGAATCACTCCCATTCACAATTACATCAAAGAAAACAAAATACCTTGAAATAAACCTAACCAAGAAAGTAAAGGATCTCTACAATGAAAACTTTAAAAATCTCAAGTGAGAAATTGCAGAAGACACTAGGAAATGGAAAAACATCCCTTGCTCCTGGATTGAAAGAATCAATATTGTGAAAATGGCAATCTTACCAAAAGCAATCTACACATTTAATGCAATCCCTATCAAAATTCCAAAGGCATTCTTTATGGAAATAGAAAAAAAAATCCAGAACTTCATTTAGAATCACAAAAAACACGAATATCAATAATAATACTGAGCAACAAAAATAAGGCTGGTGGTATCACCATACCTGATTTTAACCTATACTACAGAGCCATAGTAACAAAAACAGCATGGTACTGGAAGAAAAGCAGGCATATAGATCAATGGAACAGAATACAGTACCCAGCTGTAAGTCCAGGTAGCTATAGCCACTTGATATTTGATAAAAATGCCCAAAATACTCACTGGAGAAAAGACAGCCTCTTCAGCAAATGGTGTTGGGAAAACTGGATATGTATCTGTAGAAGGATGAAAATAGATCCTTCTCTCTCTCCATGCACAAGAATTAAGTCCAAATGGATTAAAGACCTTAACATCAGACCTGAATCTCTGAAACTGCTAGAGGAAAAAGTAGGGGAAACCCTTCAACATATTGGTCTTGGCAAAGACTTTCTAAATACAACCCCAATTGCTCAGGCAATAAAACCACAGATTAGCCACTGGGACCTCATGAAATTACAAAGAATTTGTACTGAAAAAGACACTGTGAATAAAGCCAAGAGGCAACCTACAGTGAGGTGTTGGCCAGGGTAGTCCCTGATGCCCCAAAACATTATAGGCCATTGCTAAGGCCTTTGGTTTCTCACCAGGAATAGATAGTAAGTCCCTTTTGCTGAAGACTCCACACACTTGGGCTGCAAGGCCACTGAGAAATCCTGCTGAAAGTGTGCTGATAACCTCCTCCATGTAGACCAAATGACAGAAAGCTGGAAGAAGCCATTCTACATGCAGTTCAATGGGAGAAAGTGATAGCAACGGTGAAGATACTCAACAGTGGACACTGAAAGCCTTATAATTGTCTGGCCAGGCCAAATGACCCAACAGGTGCAATAGTGACAAGTCTATCATGGTAGAAACCAACTGCTCTCCAATTGGACTGGAGGCCCACTCCATGGGAGGGAATACATCCCTGATATTGAAAACTTAAAAAAAGGGGTAGTCATGAGCCATAGTGGTGTAACATCTGCTGATGTCTGAATAAGTGTATATACTATGCTTATCAAATTGCCCAGTAAGCACTTCTCTTAATATTCATATATTAATGCTACTTTCACTTTGTGTAGAGAATCTTCTCTTTTCAGATGGAGGTGACCTTGTGACAACTCAGAAGTTATTATGGTGCTGGAAAGAAGTGACTAGAGTACCGAGTAACATCTTGATCACACCTTCCAAGTCTCAGGGTCTAATGCAGAAGAGGTGGCAGAAAGAATGTAAGAGCCAAATGAAGGGTGGGACACCTTACAACATGCTCCCTCCAGACATAAAATGGCCTGGATATCCATGACCTCATAGTGCCTGACACTACCTATACAAGACTATCATAAGTGGAGGGGAATATCATGACATCAAAATAAAAGAGAGACTGATTGATATGGGGAGGGGATATGATGGAGAATGGAATTTCAAAGGGGAAAATGGAGAGAGGGAGGGTATTACCATGGGATATTTTTTATAATCATGGAAAATGTTTAAGAAATTGAGAAAAATAAATAAATAAATAGAAAATAAAAGACTCTAAACATTGATAACAAAGAGAAAATCCTAAAACTAGCTAGGGAGAAACAACACATTACATATAAAGTTAACTCCAACAGAATTACTTCAGATTTCTCAATGGAAACCCTGAAGGTCAGAAAGGCTGGAATGGAATACTGCGAAGTCTAAGAATTTATGGCTTCCAACACAAGTTACTCTATCCAGAAAAAGTATAACTCATAATAGTTGGTGAAAGAAAAAAAAAAAAAAACTTTCCATGATAAAAGTAGCTCTACAATATGAACATAAAGCCAAACTTTCAGTGTACTTCAGAGGATTCTCCACAAAAGAGTGAGATAACCAATCTCAAGTGCCTACAAGAAGCAGATCACAATATCCAAACTCAGAGAAGACACAAAAAACTACAAAGACCAAGAAACCACATAAACCACTGCAATATGGCAGGTATTAAATCAAACCTCACAGTCATTACCCTAAATATCATTGGTCTTAATTCACCCATCAAAAGACATAAGCTAACAGGGTGGATAAGAAAATTAGACTCCACAATCTGTTGTCTTCAAGAAACCTACCTCACCACTGAAGACAGATGATACCTCCTTGGAGTGTAAGGGTTTAAAATGACAATCCAAGCAAACAGAAATAAGAAACAAGCAGGTGTAGCTATAATAATATTGTTTAAAATAGATTTCAAACCAAAAGTAATCGAAGAAGCAAAGAAGGGCACTTCTTACTTATCAAGGGAATGATCCAACAAGAGGATATCACAATCATAAATCTTTATGCACCAAACACAGCTGCACCACCACAATTCATTAAACAAAACCTACTTGACAACAAAACACAAATAACCACCAAGACCATCATAGTTGGGGACTTCAATACTCCACTATCAGCAATAGAGATATTATCCAAACAGAAAATGAACAGGGAAGAAAGATAGCTCAACACCACCATATATCCATTAGACCTAGTGTCCATCTACAGAACATTCTACTCAAAATCCACATATTACCCATTCTTCTCAGCAGCCCATGAATCCTTCTCTAAATTAGATCATATACTGGGCCATAAAGCCTACCTCCATATATTTAGGGATATCAACATCATTTCCTGTATGATATCAGATCACAATGTTGTTTTGCTAGAAGCTAACAACAAAAGATGTGTGAGGAAACCCATCAGCTCCTGGAAACCGAACAATACAATTTTAAAGAAAAAATAGGCAGTGGATGAAATAAAAAATGAAAATGCAGGGCTGGAGAGATGGCTTAGTGGTTAAGCGCTTGCCTATGAAGCCTAAGGACCCCGGTTCGAGGCTCAGTTCCCCAGGACCCACGTTAGCCAGATGCACAAGGGGGTGCACACGTCTGGAGTTCGTTTGCAGAGGCTGGAAGCCCTGGCGCGCCCATTCTCTCTCTCTCCCTCTATCTGTCTTTCTCTCTGTGTCTGTCACTCTCAAATAAATAAATAAAAATAAAAAAAAAATGAAAATGCAATTCCAGGAGTGGTGGTGCACACCTTTAATCCCAGCACTAGGGAGGCAGAGAAAAGAGGATTGCATTGAGTTTGAGGCCACACTGAGAATTCAGAGTGAATTCCTGGCCAGCCTAGAGTAGTAGAATAAAAAAATAAATTAAAAAAAAAATAAACCTGCAAAATTTCTAGCATTGAATATTGAATGACAATGACAACATGTCATACCAAAACTCATGGGACACAATGAAGGCAGTCCTTAGGGAAAAATTCATAGAAATAAATGCCTTTATAACAAAGACAGAGAGATAGGAAATCAATAACCTAACCAACCACCTAAACGCATGGGGGGGAAAAAAAAAGAAGAAGAAGAATCCAATCCAAAAGGTTCCAGACAGAAAGAAATAATTAAGATCTGAGCAGAAATTAATGAATTGGGAACTAAGAAAACAATTTTAAAAATTAATGAAAAAAAAGCTGGTTCTTTGAAAAAATAAACAAGATGGATAAACCCCTAGCTAATCTGATGAAGAAAAAAAAAAAAAAAGAGGCACTTCAAATTAATAAAATTGGAATGAAATAGGAGAGATAAAAACATACATAAGTGAAACTGGGAGAATCATCAGGACTTATTTCAAAAATCTCTACTCCACAAGACTGGCTAATTTGGAGGAAATGGATGAACTCCTGGACATATACCACCTACCAAAGTTAAACTCTGAGCAGAGTAATCTCCTAAACAAACCTATCACACCCATAAAGATTGAAACGTTAATGAAAAACCTCCCCCCCACATAAGAGTCCAGATGGACTTCTTAGCTGAATTCTATCAAACCTTCACTGAAGAACTGAAACCAATTTTTCTTAAACTGCCACATAATCAAGAACAGGGAAAGTTCCCCAACTCCTTTTATGAAGCTAGTATCACTTTAATACCAAAACCAGGGAGAGATGTCACAAGAAAAGAAAACTATAGTCCTATTTCCTGATTAACTTAGACACAGACACTGATCAAAATCCTTGTAAATCAAACTCAACCACACATTAAAAGCATTATCCAACTTTATCAGGTAGGCTTCATCACAGAAACACAGGAGTGGTTCAACATATGGAAATCTATCAGTGCAATACACCACATAAATAAGCCTAAACACAAAAAAACCAAATGACCATATTCAGAGTCATAGATGCTCCCAAGACCCTATCACTAAAGTAGACCTAAAACAACCCAACATGGCTCAGGGAAATTCCGGGAAGAGGGGCACAAAGATTTTTGAGGCACAAATTGGGACATTAAGCACAGAGACAATGCCCGTTCCCCATTAATGATGGCTACCCCACAAAGCATGACCCACAATCCCCAATGATGAGGGTCCCTTTGGAGGGGTGAGGACAGAGAGGAGGATAACGATGGTACTAACATGGCTGTTTACAAAGTGAGTATGTACATATAATAAATGTAATAAAGAAAGAAGAAGAAAAGAAAGAGACAAAGGGTGGGCAGGAGAGATGACTTAGCAGTAAAGGTGCTTACCTGCAAAGCCACAGGACCTAGGACCCAAACCAGGTGCATAAGTTTGTGCATGCATCTGGAGTTCCTTTGCAGCAACTAGAGGCCCTGGCATGCTCATTCTCTCTCTCTCTCTCTCTCTCTCTTCCCTGTCTCTCTCTCTCTCTCTTCTCTCTCTCTCTCTCTTTCTCTCTCTCTCTCTCTCTCTCTCTGAGAGGGGGAAGGGGTATGATGGAGAGTGGAGTTGCAAAGAAGAAAATGGAGGGAGGGGAAGGAGGGATATACCATGGGTTATTGTCTATAATTATGGAAGTTATCAATTATCGATAGGTAGGCATACACCAAATACATATAAAAATGACATAAAATAAATTGAAAAATTGCTATAATAAATCTCGAAAAGACAGGTAGAATGCAATGAAAGTAGCATATCAAAAGAAATAAATAAGATATTGGTGTGCTATATAGGGTATGCATTCTAGGAGAAGACTTGTTCAGAAGCAATCTCACTTTTGTCCCCCTTCTCTCTCTCTCTTTCTGTCTATGTTCTGGTAATTAAGCCCAGGGCCTTGTGCATAATAGGAAATGCCTATATTATTGAGCAATGTCTGTATCCATCAGTAGAAATTTTGATCAAAGAAAATATCTTATCAATTATTAAATAGGTAACTAATGCTGGTAATATTCATCATTAATCAGGAAATGATGCATCTAGCAATTAACAAGATATTATTTATTTTTTACTGATTGCATTAGTCAGAATCAGATAAGTGAATGAGAGCATGCATATAGATATATAATGCAATGCATGACAGAAATGTTTAAGCTTTTACTTTGTTAGCAGGAATGCAAATTTTGAGAGTTACTTTTGAATTAGCTGAAAAGAATGTTTTTATTTAAAGTATTCTACCATTTTTGATGTGCCATGCCCACCAACGACATCTAATCCACAGATTAAGCAACACCAGTATGTAAGAATGGACAGAAACAATGGTAGATGCAGCATTTCTAATTCAATCCAAACATGGAGAAAGACTTGATATCTATCCATTTTTCCAAGCTTGAACAAATTCTACAGTGTCAAATATGTGGTAATAGCTATATACTATCAAGATGAAAAGTAATATTTATTCAAATAAAAATGATAAAATTATATATAAACAGCTATTGTACAAAATATTTGGTACATCTGCTTAGAATTTAAATATTGAAATATATATTAATACATGCACACATTCATGTGCATACGTACATATTCATGCATACACACACATACAGGATGAGGTTGAGGATACAGCTTTGTAGGTAAAGTACTTGCCTCAAAATCATGGTGACCTTAATTTGTTCACGAGAAACCACATAAACACGCCAGGCTTGGTGGCATTCACTTGTTATTCTAGTGGTAGGCTGGTGGGGCAAGTGGATGTTTGGTCTTATTGGCTTGCCAGCGTAGCCTAATTGGCAAGCTTCAGACCAGTAAGAAACTGTTTCAAAAAAAAAAAAAAATAAAGCAAAGCAAAATAAACAAAAAAATTGATGGCATTCTTCAGGAGTGGCACCCATATATTTTCCTGATCTCTACACCTCTATGCATACACATGCACCTGTACCCATGCACACAGTAGTTCCCAAATATATACAAGAGTAAGAAGTATATTATTAGCTTGTCACAAATACGTTACTTAGGAGTACCCTAGTGTAATGTATTATAAGACATATTCCTTTGGTTCAATGAATTAGTTTTACTTATTTAATTTGACATAAATGTAAAATGAATAATAAATGTGAAATTAGAGAAACTACCAACATGCTGGTTCCTTCATGGGGGAGGGGGAGGGTTAGGAGAATTACTTCCTATGAAGCCCCAAGTCTTAGGAGTCAAAAGTCTGTACACCCAAGGTCCAGGTCTGTAACTCTCATCTCTATCAAACATGAGGGAATACCAACTTTCTACACCTGCCCAATAATTTGAACATTTGGCACCACAGAGCTAAGGGTCCAAGTCCTGACATGCTTATGTGAGAGCTGTAACTGCAGAGGGACACATTTGTTACTACATGCCATCGTCTGCCACCACTACCTGCTCATGTCAAGAGCCACCTACCGGCACTAGAAGAGCTGTCCTCATCTGCCCACAAGCCCTTGCCCTATTGAGCAAAAGGACTCTAGCCAGTGGGATGGCAAACACAGATTCATATTACACATATGTATTAGTCAGGGTTCTCTAGAGGAACAGAATTACTAGAATGAATTATTTTATAAAGGGAATTTATTGGATTAGTTTACAGTAGTCCAATAGCAGTTGCAGGCCTGAGAATCACCGAACATGGTAGCTGCTCAGTCCACGTGGCCAGATGCCTCAGCAGTCCTGACCCGGCACTGCAGATGGTGCTGGAAAGTCTGGAGGCTCCCTGAGGAGCCGCTGGGTTTCGATCCACGTGGGTCTTCAGTTGATGTTGGTCTTTAGTCTGTACTGGTCTTCAATCCACGCTAGAAGGTAGGGAGCAGCTCCGGCAGCCAAGTGAAAGGAAGGATGGAAAAAAAAGGGAACTCTTCTACCCAGAGCTTCCTTATATCAAGTCCCTCTCTGAGCGGGGCTGCCCACTCTGGGGGAAGGGCTCACCCTGGGAGAAAGACCTCCTCCTTTAGTTGATCCTTCCTAGAAGCAGCCTGTGGATTACTAAACAGATCAAGTTGACAACACCTTAACTATCACAACATATTACATTATCACTTATATTAGCTATCTCTAGTTTTACACACTGATTTGTAAATTGTTTAGTTTAACATGGAAGAATGACAATATATCATTAAAAACAGAAGTAAAATAAATTGGTCCTATACACACACACACACACACACACACACACACACACACACATGTATGTATGTATACACACTTTTCCTTTATAGTTACAATGTATACTCCCCTGTCATGTATCTGTCTAGCATGACAATCAACTATTTAATAACTGTCCAAAGCCAATTCCACAGCAAATAGAGCTTAGCAGCAGATCTCACTGATTAGACCACAGAGCAGTTTTCTTTTTCTTTAAACAGAAAATGAGGTTCTCATTGCATTTTGAGAGTCCACCAAAGACAGCAAATAAAATAAAATAAACAGCCAAAGTTGACATAAAAGTTCAAATATATGGATAAGAATCAAGAATGAGTCCATAGGATTTATGCTTCAAACACAGCTTTTCAAATTTTTATTAGATAGTAGGTAAAACCTTCCTATAAAACATGTGTTCATGGTATGCTGGACATTTACAACAATATCAGAAAGAAATTAAGTTTGTATTATTTTGTAGTAGAGAAACAAAATGTATCTTTAAATGCCATGACATCTAAACATTGTTCATATTTCCAGTTGATGATTATTTTAATTATATGTAGAATTATCGATAAATTGGAGGTCAATGATAGGCTTTTTCTCCATAAAACATATAAAATCATTTTATTGAATTATATTAAAACAAAGAATATAAATTAATACACATTTGCTTCTGAATGCAATTATAAAAGAAACTTAACAGATAGAAGTATAGGTGAGTATTTGGAAGATGATAGACAAATTCAGATAAGTCATCTGTCCTTTCCTGATTATCTCATTCTTTAAAAATCACTTCTGATTTTTATTTCTAAGTTAAGGGGCTACTGATCATCACATTAATTAAGTCTAAAAACTGTTGCCCAAAACCACTATCATGCTCAAGACAGCCTAAAATGGTGATGCCCTAACTTTCTAACTACCTTTCAGCAAGTTACATTAGTCCTAGTTCCTTCAAGTAGAGGCTATTATATAAGAATAGAAGCCAGGTGTTGTGGCACACGCCTTTAATCCCAACACTTGGGAGGCAGAAGTACGAGGATCTCTGTGAGTCCAAGGCCCCCCTGAAACTACAAGAGTGAATTCCATGTCAGCCTGTGCTACAGTGAAACCCTACCTCGAAAAACCAAATAACAACACCGAAAAAATAAAGAGCATGAAAAATATATACATATCAGGGAATATTCTATTGTTGTAAAGCTATCAAAAGCCATGTAAAATTAATTCACATTTCAGATAATTAAAATATTAGAATCATAGTCTGACAAAGTGTTTTGAATATGTGATCTTTGGGAATATTCAAGTAGCTAAGATAAATGAAGACCATGATGATAGAACCCTCATGCAATAGAGGATAGATATAAGAAACTAAGCACCCTGAACTGGGGCAGTGTTCAGTCACCTCACTGCGCAGTGCTCATGGCCACCCCTGACTTCACAAGGTATGGCTATACTACACTGAACTTTCTGCCTCCCGTCACTGTGAGTGCAATGAATGTCTTTTCTTTATGAATTACTCTGTGGTAGTCAGTTACAGCAATAGAGAATGGACTAATGGAGAGTAAGTTCCAATGATTTTTTTTTTCTTTATTCAACTTGTATCTTAAAATAATTTAAAAGCCAAAGCAGTTTTAAAAAAGTAAGTGATTTTGATTTTTCCTCACTTTATTCTAACAGGATAGTTCAAAACATTGTGTGGATCCATAATTAGTTTTTTTTTTTTTTTTTAATCAATGAATTTAAAATCTTTGCAGAAAGAGTCAATATGTAGTTGAGAAAAAAAAAAAAAAGTTTAAAACTTGGTGACCCTGATACACTACTATGCAAATTCCTCCTAAACATTATATGAGACCTTTAATTGGAAGATTGTTTGGAGGGTTGAAAACTAAAGAAGCAGTCTTTTCAAGTCTTTGGATATTTGAATTAATAATTTCTCATGAGCTTGAATATAAATACAATTTTGCTAAAATATTATGAGAACATAATCAACATGAATTTTGACACACTTTCCAAAATATTTGTGTGCCTTAATAATGAGATTCATAAGAGAAAGACAATGGTGGACTTACAGCCAAGATGGCGACCGCCTAGCTGCACTGCAAATCCCGGGAAAAGAAAGGCAAGACATTAAGGGTTTTATGGGTCTTCTTGTCAGTGAGAGGGCACGGGGGGAGGAGGGAGGACACAGGGAATGGTGGATCCCCTTGCGGGCAGGTAGAGCACCACTCCCACCAAAAACCAAATAGCCATCTCAGCTGCCATGCCCTGCCACGCCCTGCCACCGTGGCCACCACACTCCAATTGCACACCAATCGCACCAATCAAGCACAGATCAATCCCTGAATGCAGAAGCTTAAACTGCTCTGCACACTTGCCCACATTACTGCTCCTGCCACTGCACTTTCAGCGAGTGCAGACCCACAGCAAATGCCACACAAGCCTAGACTGTGTCTATTGCTTGAGCCAGATCACGTGCCATTCCCTACCTATCTGCCATTCCAGCCATCCTCCTTTCTCCTGTGGCAGGGGAGCACAGACAGTTTCTGGGTCCCAGCCAGAGTTTGGGCTGCTTCAGGACTTGGTAGCTCAGTCCCCCTCCAATCTCGAATGCAAGCAGGATTGGTGCATTACCACTTGAGAATTCAGGCAACTGTGGTACCCCTCTCAGGCAGTAGATAGACAGTTTGGCAAGTGGGAGCAAAAGCCCAGGCTGCTTGGCAACTGCGCCAGGCTGTCTGAGATTTCCCACTGCCCTAGAGCCCATGTTGATTCACCCACTTACATATCCATACACTGTCATGGGCAGACCACAGCACAAAAGAAATAACATGAAAAATCAAATGCAAGAAAATCCAGTTAGATCACCCAGCCCTACAATGAATACATCCGACCAAAACAAAGAAGAGTCATAAGGATCAGAACTTCAAATTGAAGCTATGAGCAATACAACCCTGACCAACCTACTGGTAGAACTTGCAGGAAATCAACAAAGGACTGATAATCATGTGGAAGCTACCATCACTAAGCTAGAATAAATTGATAAGAGGTTGGAAGGAGTTCAAATAGATTTAATAGATGTGAGGGAGAGAGAAAAAAAAAGAGGACCTTAAAAATCAGCTGGCCATACTAAATGAAGACATAAAGAAATGCAAGGGTGAATTCTAAGAATCCTCAGGAAAATCTGAAAATGATGTGAAAAGGGAGCTTCACAAAGGGATGGAAATGATTCATAGAAAGGTAGTAGAAAATGAAAACTTAATTGAACAAGTCCAAAATTCTCTAGAGGCTCTCAAGAACAGAGTCAGCAATGTGGAGGATAGAAACTCTGATCTGGAGGACAAGATGGAAGAAACAGTTTGAGAGTTCAAAAAGTTCAGTAAGTTCAAAAGTTACTGTGAACAGAACATGAGGGAAATGTGGGATACCCTTAAATATCCTAATATCAGGATCACTGGAATACCAGAAGGAAAAGAAATTCAGACCAAAGGCATGGAGAAGTTATTTAACAAAATAATCAAAGAAAATTTCCCCAGTCTCTTAAAAGAAAGGCCTATCAAGATACGAGAAGCCAACAGAACTCCAAACAGACTGGACCAAAGAAGAAACTCTGAAAGACATATTATCATTAAGACTCTAAACACTGACAGCAAAGAGAAAATCCTAAAAGCAGCTAGTGAAAAACAGCACACCACTTTCAAAGATAACCCCCACAGAATTACTTCAGACTTCTCAATAGAAACCCTGAAAGCTAGAAGGGCCTGGAATGAAACTCTCCAAAGTCTAAGAACCTATGGCTTCCAACTCAAACTTCACTCCCTACAAAAGTATCCCTCATAATAGATGGAGAATGAAAAACTTTCCAGGACAAAACTCAGCTTTACAATTATATGAACACAAAACCAAACCTACAGAGAGTATTTCAGGAAATTTTCGACAGAGAAGAAACAAAAAACTAAACTCAAATTCCTACAATAAGCAGATCACAATAACCAAACTCAGAGTAGGCACAAAAACTTCAAAGCCCATGAAAACACCAACACACATCTACCATCACAATATGGCAAGGATCAAATCAAATCTCACAGTCATTACCGTAAATACTAATGGCCTTAATTCACCCATCAAGAGCCACAAGCTAACATAATAGATAAAAAAATCAGCCCCCTCAATCTGTTGCCTTCAAGATACCCACCTCACCACTAGAGACAGACACCTCCTCAGGGTGAAAGGGGGGAAAACAATATTCCAAAGCAAGTGTAGCTACACTAATATCAGATAAAATAGACTTCAAACCAAAAATAATCAAAAAAGACAAAGAAGGCTACTTCTTACTTATCAAGAGAACGATCCATCAAGACGAGATTTCAATCAGAAATCTATATGCACCAAACACAGCGGTACCACATTCATAAAACAAAACCTACTTGACAATAAAACAGAAATAACCACCAATACTACCATAGCTGGGGACTTCCATACACCATTATTAGTGATAGACAGATCATCCAAACAGAAACTCAACAGGGAAGTAAGAGAGCTCAACAAAACCATAGATCACTTAGACCTAACGGACATCTACAGAACGTTCCATTCCAAATCCACAGACTACACATTCTCCTCAGCAGCCCATGGAACATTCTCTAAAATAGACCATATAATGGGTCACAAAGACTGCCTCCAAATATTTAGGAAAAATGTCATAATTGCATGTATGATATCAGATCACAATGCTATATTTCTAGAAATCAACAACAAAAGACCCACCAAGAATCCCAACGGCACCTGGAAACTGAACAGCACACTTTTGAACAATAAATGGATAGTGGATGAAATAAAAAATGAAATTGCAAAATTCCTGGAATTGAATGACAATGAGGACACATCATACCAAAACTTATTGGACACAATGAAGGCATCCCTCAGGGGAAAATTCATAACCCTCAATGCCCTCATAAAAAAAGACAGAAAGATCCTAAATCAATACCCTAACCATCCACCTAAAGGCACAGGTAAAACAAGAAATATCCAACCCAAAGAGCTCCAGAAGGAAAGAAATAATTAAAATCAGAGCAGAAAGTAATGAATTGGAAACCAAGGAAACAATTAAGACAATTGACAAAACAAAGAGCTGGTTCTTTGAAAAAATAAACAAGATTGAAAACCCCTGGCCAATTTGATCAAGCAAAAAAAGTAGAAGCTCCAAATTAACAAAATTCAAAATGATAAAGGAGAGATCACAACAGGCATAAATGAAATTGGGAGAATCATCAGGACTTATTTCAAAAATATCTTCTCCACAAAACTAGATAATGTGGAGATGGATAAATTCCTGGATGCATACCATTTATTAAAGATAAAGTCAGAGCATATTAATTACCTCAATGAACCAATCACACTCATGGAGATTGTAAAAGTAATAAAAAAAAAAACCTCCCCAAAAAGAAGAGTCCAGGACCAGATGGCTTCTCAGCTGAATTCTATCAAACCTTCATGGAAGAACTCAAATCAATCTTACTAAAACTGCCACACAATTGAAGAACAGGGAAAGCTACACAACTTCCTTTATGAAGGTAGTATCACCCTAAATCCAAAAACAGGGAGAGATTTCACAAGAAAAGAAAACTACTGACCTATTTCCCTAATGAACTTAGATGCAAAGATCCAAACAAAATCCTTGCAAACTGAATCCAACAACACATCAAAAGCATTATCCACTGGGACCAAGTGGGATTCATCCCAGGAACACAGGGCTGGTTCAACATATGGAAATCTGTCAATGTAATACACCACCTAAACAAAGTTAAACATAAAAACCACATGATCATTTCGATAGATGTAGAAAAGGTCTTTGACAAGATCCAACATAACTTCATGTTCAAAACATTGGAGAGAATGGCATGGGTGGTTCATATCTTAACATAATAAAGGCAATATACAAAGCTCTGAAGCCCCAAATGATACTTAATGGAGAGAGACTGGAGGAATTCCCATTAAGATCAGGAACAACACAGGGTTGTCCTCTCTCACCTCTGCTTTTTAATATAATACTGGAATTCCTAGCTCAAGCAATAAGATAGGAGAAGGAAATAAAAGAGATACAATTTGGAAAGGAAGAAGTTAAGTTAGATTTATTCACTGATGACATGATTGTATATGTAAGAGACCCAAGAGACTCCATCCCCAAATTCCTGATGGTGATTAACTCTGATAGCAAAGTAGCAGGATAAAAAAGTCAATGCAAAAAGTCAGTAACATTTCTATATGCAAATTACGAAGATACAGAGAAAGAAATAAGGGATATAATCCCATTTTCAACAGCAACAACAACAACAACAAAAATACCTTGGAATAACATTAACCAAGGAAGTGAAAGATCTATACAATGAAAACATAAAAACACTCAAAAAAGAAATTGAGGAGGACTTTCGAAAGTGGAAAGGCCTCCCATGCTCCTGGATAGGCAGAAATAACATTGTGAAGATGACAATCCTACTAAAGGCAATATATAGATTTAATGCAATTCCAATTAAAATACATACAGTGTTCTTCACAGAGATAGAAAAAAAGATCCCAAATTTTATATGGAAAGGCAGAATGCCTCACATATCCAATCATATCCCTAGAAAAAGATATAACTCTGGTGGCATCAGCATACCTGATCTAAAGCTGTATTACAAACCCATAGTAATAAAAACAGCATTGTAGTTGCATAAAAACAGGCGTATAGACCAAGGGAATAGACACGAGGACCTATACTTTTTGTCAAGCAACTATAGCTACTTGATATTGGACAAAGGCCCAAACAATATAGGCTGGAAAAAAGAATGCATCTTCAACAAATGGTGCTGGACAAACTGGATCACCACATGCAGGAAACTGAAACTTGATTCACACATTTCACCATGGAATACACTCAAATCCAAATGGATCAAAGACCTCAATATATGACCAAAAACTCAAATACTACTGGAAGAAAATTTAGGAATTACTTTCCATGATATAGGAATGGAAAAAAGACTTCCTGAACAAAACCCCAGAAGCTCACGATCTTACACAATCACTCAACCAATGGGATCACATGAAGCTGAAGAATTTCTTTACAGACAAGCATAAAATAAGCAATGCCAATAGATTACCCACAGAATGGGAGAAAATATTGGCTGGGTATTCAACTGATAAAGCCATAATCTCTATAATCTACAAAGAACTCAAAAATCTAAACAGTAAGAAGTCAAACACACCACTTACAACATGGGGCAAAGAGCTGAACAGGAAGTTCACAGAGGAGGAAACACAAATGGCAAACACACACTTAAGAAAATGTTCATCATCCCTAATCATCAGAGAAATGCAAATTAAAACAACTATGAGATTCCACCTTACCCCAATAAGGAGAGCAAACATAAAAAAATCAAATGAAAATAAATGCTGGCAAGGATGGGGAGAAGTAGGAACACTCAACCAATGTTGGTGAGAATGTAGGATGGTACAACTACTTTGGAAAGCAATCTGGAGACTCCTGAAAAAGCTGACTACAGAGATACCAACAGACACTGTTATTCCCTTACTGGGCATCTACCCTAGAAACTTCAAACCACAGGCCAGAGAGATTTGCTCAACCATGTTTGTAGCAGCTTAATTCATAATAGCTAAGAGCTGGAATCAATCCAGATGTCCAACACTAGAAGAATGGATAACAAAGATGTAGTATATCTACACAATGAAAATCTATATAGCAGTAAGAAAAAGTGACAAAGAAATTTGTGGAAAAATTGGTTGAAGCTGGAACAGATCATTCTCAGTGAACTTAGACAATCTCAGGAACAAAATCACTACATAGTCTCTCTCATCTACAGCATCTAACCTGAATCTGCTGAAGATACTTTACATACCCGGCAAGTATCTCATGGTCTAGACACTAGGATGGATGGGGAGGGAGGGGAGGTCATCGAAGGGGTGGGAAACACTAATTTAGACCCAAACAGCAATGGTACCATAAAATTCTACTTCCTAAAGGCAGACCAATTGGCTGAACCTTCACCAAGCCCTTACAGGAAACACCTGAACCACAAGACACTGGAGAGGGTAGGATCAAGTCTAACCTAAATCTTCTACATCTTCCCTCCCTCCCTCTCCCTCTACCCTCCCTCTCTTCTCTATCTCTTATATATTAGTTATCTTTTTCATCACTTTCTTAGTGGGCACTGACCTGTAACTCCCAGTAACAGCATGGGGCTACCATCCATAATATAGCTTTTGATCAGAGAAACCTATAAGGTTTCCTAAAAGAATGACAGATTTCTGTCAGAGTACTTGATGGCCCACCAAAGTTAGTGGTAAGACACTATTGCTGAAGACACCATATGCAGCTGACAAGTAAAATGGAATGGCATGGCTGGAAGTCAGGAGAGAGTCAGTCCCCGGACAGTCAGCGTGTCTAGTGCCCAAGGTGCTACATGGGCGACTGGGAAAATGACCAATATCTGTCCAAGCAACTCATGGTCTAACCTACTTAGCACCAAATAACCTATTGTGATGCCCACACAAGTGCAATAGTTGCACACAGCCATGGTGGGGAACCAACTGCTCTTGATTTGGCTAACAGATCTCCTCAGTGGTACGGGACCCATAGCTGGAGCTCGGAAACATGTCAAAACAATATCCAAACATAAGCCCACCCTCTAATATGAAGCTACCATCAATCATGGGCTACAAGAGGGCCTACACCTATTAAACTCTCTATAAAAAAAGTAAGGGTTATCTCATTTGTCTTGGTGCTATCTTACTCTCCACTGGAGAATCTGCTTTTCTTTTTTTCAGATAGATCCAGATCCTAAGGAGAGAGCTACCCCATCATACCTTAAAAGGTCTCCTGGCTGAATCTAAGGACAATTGGTGAAACATGCAAGGGTGATGTTTTCCTGATGAACCGAATACTAGCACAAAGGGGAAGGAGACCAACACAGAGAAAAATCAACTCCTTCCAAATCAGAGAGCCAGAGACCCAGAGGCCCCCAACACCTCAGCACTGAAGCAGACCAAAAATGAACCCAACATGGCTCAGGAAAATTTTGCAGAAGAGTGTGGGAAAGAATGTCAGAGTTACGTGTTGGGTCATGATATGCAGAGACATTTATCGTACCAATAACTGTGGGCTAAGTCCACAATGCACGACCCATATACCTCAACAAGGAGGGGCCAATGGACAGGGGGTAGGTCATGGATGAGCCTAACAATGGTACCAAACTGCCTGTATTTGCTGAATAGAATACTAATATACATACATACATACATACATACATACATACATACATATATGTATATATATATATATATATATATATATATATATATATATATATATTAAAAAAATAAAATGACATTAGGCTAAAAAAAAAAAAAAAGAGAAAGACAATGGTGTAGAAAAGCCAAGAATTAAATAAGGCATGGAAATTCCTTAAAGATTATTTGAAACAATCCTGAAATATAAATCAAGCTTTATTTTGTTAAACAATTACATAAGCAATGCCTAACTCCATTTCCACATAAAACTAACAGCGTAGAGGAAACATTTTAAAATTATTTGGACCAGGTGTAGTGATGAGTATCTGCACTCTCAGAGGCATTTCATGATGAGGTATGAACATAACTGGGACAAAGCAGTTTGAGTCTATACCGGAAAATATTCAGCCCTCATCTGTTGTGAAGTATTTTTATTACATTAATATCTTGTTGTATTATAGCTCTACTTTGTACATCAAGGACACTGAGGACATTTTGTACATTGACAATATCACGTTTTAATTAATTGTAGGTTTATGTTAAGCCTGCATCATTTTTGCCAACCATATTTTTCCCTCAGTGTTTGCTCACCTCTTATACCTTGTGCAACATTTTACCTAATCTTACACTATCCCTAGTATTTTTATTATTTCTTATATTATGGGGATCTGTTATAAGTGCTCTTTTGTTGAGATTTAAATTTATGATTTTAATTGATACAACAAATTTATGTATTTATTTGATGTTATGATGCACATATAAATTATACAACTTTTAAATACTATTAAGCCTACCCGTCTTGTCAAATATTTAATATTTATTTATAGTGAAAAATTTGCAAACTCCTTATTCTAGATTTTTAATATGTATCTTTACTTTTATTGTTATCTATCACCATCTTAATGTGCAATATCACACCAGAATTTTGTAGTCCTATATATTCTGATTTGGTAACCATTGGTCAACTTTTCCCCATCGTTTGCCTTCTCTAATACTTTTTCTAGCCTTTTGTAACTATCATTCTATTTAATTTGAATAAGATCAAATCTATGCTATGTGTATAAATGAGATAATGAAGTTATTATTTTCATAACCTGGCTTATTTTACTTAAGAATAATCTCCAGTTCTTCCCATGTTATGGAAATTGATAGAACTGATTGCTTCATGTCTAGATATTTCATTTTATAATGCATAATATTTTCCTTTGTCATTCAAGAGATTATGAGCACTGGAATTTTTTTCATGTCTCATTTTGTAGTGAACATGTCTCTTTAACATACTTATGTCATTTCCTTTGGAAATATACTCAGTAGTAGTATTGCTGAACCATTTGTAATTTTAATCTTTAATCTTTTTGAAGGAAATCTGTATTTCTTTCAATAACATCTGTACTGATTTATATCCCTATCAGCAGATTGAAAATATCCCCTTACCATTATATCCTCACTAGAACTTCTTATCTTTGGTATATTGATATTCACTTACTTAGATGTGCATTTTTCTGATGATTACTGATGCAAAACATTTTTCATACACCTGTTGGACATTTGTATATTCCCTTTTGAGCAACATTTACTTCTGTGTCATAATAAATTATGAATTAAATTATTGATTTTTGCTATTTTGTTATTTGGTTTCCTTGTATATTTTGGTTGTGTCATGTCAGGATTATAGTTTGTGAAAATTTTCTCATTCTGCATTTGGTCTCATGTTGCAGTTTCTTTGTTGAGCAAAGATATACATGTACATATGTGTGTGTGTGTGTGTGTGTGTGTGTGTTTCTTTTTAGCTGTTGTAAGCCCACTTCCTTAATTTTGATTTTTTAAACAATGCTTTGGGTAGCTAATGTAAAATATCCTTGCCCATTGCATTCCATGGCTTTATTCTAATATTTTCATAAGACTTTACTTTGACTTGGGTTTTATTATGTTTGAGATATAAGGATTTAGATTCTTTTAAAATGTAAATATTCAATTTATCTAATGAAAATACTTTTCCTTATGTAATGTATTTTAGGTTGAAAGTCAGTTGGCTATAAATGCAAGGATTTACTTCTTTTATCCCAATTTTATTTATTCATTTATTTATTTATTTGTTTATTTGTTTTGGTATTTCAGACTAGGATCTAGCTCTTACAGAGGCTGACCCCTTCAAACCTTGTCCTAAGCCTGTGACAAATGGGGACACTGCAAAGTGGAATGTTACCATGGGAAATATCCATCCCTGAGGGAGCCCAATGAACCACAGTATCTCTACTAGCAGTGATCAAATGGGGAGCCTTATGTTCATTAGCCCCTCCCACTATTGATGAATCCCACAAACCCAGAGTATTTAAGGCAGTGTCTGGCAGAAGGATCCTTCTCTCAATGAAACTGGGGTTTTCCTTTCAATAATCCCAGAATATTGGTGACCCCTGCTCCAAGCTCTCCATCCTTATACTGCACTTTTGGAAAGCTATTCCTAATCCATTCGTTCATATTATTTCTGTCCCACCCCACTCATGGGGTGAGACCTCTTACAAAATCTGAACGCTAGCATAAAGATATGCAGAGTGATTAAGCTCTGGCTAGGGTTCCACACTGCCTTTGTTGGTTTCTTGCTTGTGGTACTGGTGATGATTTTCTCTCTTGGTGGTTTGGGTAAAGGGGGCCAGTTTCTTCCACCATCATGGAACTTCCCCTGGATCTGTAAGCCTGACATGAATGCCATTCCTCCCATAAACTGTGTCTCATTTGAAGGTTTACCCCAGCAATTGGGAGCTGATTACAATAGCACCAGAACACAGCATTCACTAACTCAACCTGTAACACAAGAAAACTTTCTATAACAATCAAAACAATACTTCACCCCATGATATGGATCTTTTGTTGGGTCCAATTCTGTCACATAATTAATTAACTAATATAATTAATAAATTGATAATTATTGCTAAAGTAATAGACATTATATATAGATTTATTCAAAATCTTATACAGCTCAAGTCTCCTTAAAAATCATGTTAAAGCCTCTATGAGTAAAAATAATTCTGGCCCATAAAGCCCCTCTAGGAATTTCCAAGTCTTCCTTCCTGATAGCACATCTTGTTGGTTCACTCTCACATCATCAATGTGACCTTACACTCACCACAATTTTTTTCACAGAGCCACTTAACCCACTGTATTAAACCTATGGGCCTTTTGATAAACTTTGTCTCATTAATATACTCACTTTCAATCTATCTGAAACTTCTCTAGGTTTTCTATACTGCTGAGGCCAAGGAAAAATGCTCTACTTTTTTTCTACTTTTGGAAGTTTTTGTTGTTGTTTTTTCTTTTTCTTTTTTTTTTTTTTTTCAGCATTAGATATCATTACAGATGTGGCCAGAGGAACAGCTGGATTTGGACTATCTATACATCAGATAACTTCCCTATCATACCAGCTATCAGAAAGCCTAAAAGAAATCTCAGATTAAGTGGATTCTGTCAAAGATGAACTTGAATTCCTGGATGCTGTAATAATCCAAAATTACAAAGGAGTTGATCTCTGTTTCTCAACAATTGCTGCTTGCCTCACTTCAAGGAGCTTGTAACAATATCTACTTTGTTTCAGGTGACTCCTCAGTTAAAGTTTTTAAATTGTAGATAAGGATTATTATATAACACTTTTAAATATCATATAGAATTTATATTATGATGAAAATGAAATGGTATTTAAATTTCTATTCTTAGCAACTGTGTTTAAACCTTAAGGCTTTTTTAAATTTTGGCTTCTTCTCAAGCTCATAGATTAGTAAACTATAAGATATTTCTGTTGCAATATGAGTACGTGTATCTATTTCTAGACAGTATCCTAGAAGAAATAAAATAGTAGCTACTATTGCTAGAATAAATTATAGGGTAACACTCAGGTTAAACATATCTTCACACCTGTAGAAAATTACAATAATCTTGTTGAACCCCAATCAATCTGGGTTTGTGAGTATCTATTTAGCACTATTATCTACTGTGGTAGTTTGAATGGTCCCCAACATATTCAGTGTTTTATTAGTTTGTAGTTTGTATTTGCAGCCACCTGGTTGTAGGAGATGCCACAGGGCAGATCTTAAGGTGTGGTGTTTAAGTTTGAAATTCCAGTCTAAAAATAGGCCTAGTTCCATTTGGAATTCCTGAAGTGTGCTGTGTGGCTTTTGGCATTTTGGCTTGTGGTTATCTCTTTCTTCTTGGATCTGTGAAAGCAGGGCTAGCTTCTTCTGCCATTATGGAACTTCTGGATCTGCAAGCTTCAATAAATATCCCTTTCCCCATAATTGTGCCATAACTATGTCTAGCTTGTATGTTCATCTCAGCAAACCTGAAGCTGTCTGCTACACCCATCATTGCTCAATTTTCTTATATTGCAGAGGTTAATAAAATAATTTCCAAATTATACAAAAGCAACATTCAGGAATAAAGATTAGAGATGCTATATATTTTTATTTTTTTCTGGCAGCAAAACACATATTGTGATAATTCTAGCTCATTTTACTTTTATTTAATCACTGAAGTCACAGAAAAACAGTATTACACGAAGTCCACTTTGTTTCTGGTGTGGATTAGGTCATTTCTTTTTGCTTACTCATGAAAATGTAATTTAAAGATGAATTGTAAACCATTAAATGTAACTTATGCATATTTGGTTCAACCATGTTGTACCTATATACTTATTGTAATGTAGTTCTGTATCTTTGTTGCCTTGTAATAATTTAGTCACAGATTCAACATTAATACCTATAATAGGAAGTCTTTAGACAATTAAAGTTGTGTTTTGTTGTTTTTTTATGTTTCATGCTTGAAATTTGTAGTAGATACTTAGAAAACTAAAAAATTGGAATATTTCACTTTACATATGGTGTTCTATAGTCTGAACATCCAACATCCAAGCCTTACTCCACATACAAATGGTGAATTATGAAACCTCAAATTGGTACTAATGAAGATTGAGTTTTGAAAGACCCTGGGAGATAAATCATGCACGAGATTAGTGTCTTCTAAAGGTCTGAAGAGCCCAGAATTCTTCCAAATCTCATGTTCTAATACAGTAAGATGAATGTCTACAATGCAAGAAGTGTTTCTACTGGAGAAAAGAAATCTATTCAAATCCTGATCATGGATGAAGAGTTGTTCTATGTGTAAATCAGAGCTAGGATGGACTAAGACATGTTGCATAAACAAACAAAAAGAATCAAACTTTAAATCTTGAAGCTACAATTTGATTTTGAGGTACATGACAGGTACATTTATAAGAGTATCTTTTGTACATCAGTTATTGCTTTGCATGCTAAGTACATGATTAAAAGGGTACAAGTAAAGGTGAACTCTCTCCTGAATTTTTCATGCAGTGCAGTAATCTTTCATGAGTAGTTTAAGATACTTTCATCAAAAAGTTTAGTACTTTCTCTCAAGTAATTTCTTCGGATTATCTCTGAAACCATAAGGGAAGGAGGAAAAGTCTTATGCAATTCTGTTTTGTGTAACTAATGAATATCATATGTAACACCATGGCTATGTCACTATTGTGTTGAATCTTTCCTCATGAACAACATGAGACTATCTTGAGGTAAAAAATGTTTTGGCCCAGTAGGTATGGTAACTTTGAAGTTAGCTCAGTTAGTTAGTATAGCACGAGACTCTTAATATCAATGTCATGTGACCAAACCCCACAATGGGTCAGTGTGGCAAGAAACCTTTTAATTGCGGAGACACAAGCACATGTCTGTTAACCTAAGACAAGGCTCAAACAACACACCAAAGCACAATTTCACCAAACCAGTTTTGGGGAACCAGTGAATTTATTAGGGCTACTTATAAAGAACAGGTGAGCAGTTACTTATAGGAACATGGGTGACTCAAAGGCAGTTGCATCATCACAGTCCCACACTATGCTGGACGGATGACAACCTCTTGGAAGCAACATCATGGAGTTCCACTTCTATTGAGCCTCAAGTAAACTAAGCCAGACACATAAATGCTGTATGATCTCACTTATTTGTAGAATCTGGAAAAGCTGAACTCTGACATTTGAAGGAGTATGGTAGTGTGTATCACATGGGGTGGAGGGAAAGGAGATGTTGATCAAGGGTATGATCAAGGAGGAATAAGTTTTGGCTACATCTTAAATAAATACTGTTATAAATCTAATACATAGAATAGGAATGCTGTAAATGTGTATTTTTTATTGACAACTCCCATAGTTATAGGCACTAACACATGGTAACTCCCCCCTCACTTTCCTCTTTGCAACTCCAGTCTCCATCAAATCCCCTCCCCGTCTCAGTCTCTCTTTTATTTTGATGTCATTATCTTTTTCTCCTATTATGATGGTCTTATGTAGGTAGTGTCAGGCACTATGAGGTCATGGATATCCAGGCCATTTTTTTGTCCAGAGGAGCACACTGTAAGGAGTCCTACACTTCCTTTGGCTCTTATATTCTTTCCACCACTTCTTCCTTCAATGGACCCTGAGCCTTGGAAGGTGTGATAGAGATGTTTCAGTATTGAGCACTTATCTGTCACATCTTCTCAGCACTATGGCGCTTTCTGAGTCATCCCAAGGACACTGCCATCTGAAAAGAGAAGTTTCTGTAACCAAAAATGAGAGCAGCATTAGTATATGGGTATGAACATTAAAAGAAGTGCTTAACAGGTAGGTTTGTGAGCATTGTACACACACACACACACACATACACAATTTTGGTTTACACTTGTCTAGAATATGCCAGCCAGCTTTACAAATGCTTTGACTATTATTGTCCTCTGTCTTTCAAGAACTGAGGTATTTGTACAGGTCAGTGGATTTCCATCTAAATTTTCTCCTTACCAACCATAACTAAGCATCTTAGCATCTGTTAATCTACATCATGCTAGATGCTCAGAATTATCTTCACTCCAGCGACTGTTCCCACCACACTGATACCAACGACACAGCACTTGTTGGTATCAGACACAAGAGTGACACAGTTCCTGTAGCTCATTTTCATTCTCTTCAGTAGTGTTACTCCTTGTATCTCAATTCATTTCTACTTACCCCTATATTTCTCTAAAAAATAAAGATTAAGAAAATGCATGTCTAGTGTCAATTTGAAAGGTAAATCCCAATAAATATTAAAACGAAATGAGTGTGTCTGTCATTGGGCCATTTGACTCTGTGGGATCCCGAATCAATCACATCTGGATGGGCCCTTAGAGAAACATTGTCTCATATATCAGAGTACTATTATCAGAAAACGCAATTTGAGGATGGGTACATGGCTCCATGGTAAAAGAATCTTGCTTGCAATGCCTGCTGTCCTCGTTTCAACTCTCCAGTACATACATAAATCTAGATGCATAAAGTGGCACATGCATCTGGAGTTTGTTTACAATGGTAAGGGACCGATAAATTTAACACTATTTCCTATCCCTCTGTCTTTCTCTTCTTCCGCAAAAGCAAATGAAATATATTATAAACCATAATTTGAGGGGTCAGGTTTATTTTTCTGGTATGGATGTGTCCTTCCCTACTTCCCTACTTTTCACCTTGAGCCAAGTCCAGTTGTAGATGAAATATACCCCCAGTGATTTCAGAACCATTCAGATGGGACTTTTTCATCATGATGAATAATTTTGACTGGAGAGATAATACACTAAGAAAGGCTGAACCAACAACACAAGGCATGATGTAGCAACTTAACATTGCTGAGACAAAATAGTAAACAAGAAGCAGCTTATGAGAAGGAAGGGTTTTTAGGGAAAGTTTCATCAGATTGGTAAATGAATGAAAATTAGTTCATATTTTCACACATCATCAAGAGTGGGGTGGGAGAGAGAGAGAGAGAGAGAGAGAGAGAGAGAGAGAGAGAGAGAGAGAGAGAGAGAGAGAAGGGGGGGCAAGTAGGAGGCATCTTTGAACAACCAAGGGGACTGGCCTAATAAATCTCAAGTCATCTCCCATTGCCATACCTCCTCCAGCAAGGATCTACTTCCTCATGGCTATATTAGCTAAGGACTAAGGAGGAAGCTTAGGAAACAACAACAACAACAAAAGTACTTGAGGCCTTGGGAATGTTTCACATTGAAATCACCACTCAGGGCATAAGCAAGGTGTAACACATGTGCCATCACCAGGTTCTTATAATTGACTTCCAAGGTTCTTGAATTTGTTTCCCAGTATTTTCCCAATTCCTACATATTTTATCATTTTTAGCTGCTTTCTTTCAGCTCTCTTTAGCAGTTTCCCCATCTTTTATGTTCTTCCTCAAAGCTCAACTATATCATTATTTTCCTTAAACATGTGGCAATCTCCAAATATTGTAAATTGATAGCTACCATTTATGAGTGGTTTATAGACAAACTCACAGAACTTCTTTAAATCATCTTTGCTCTTAGCAATACTTATGTATATATACATATATCTCCAGAATGATGTTTCTTCAAGGGAAGAAACAAAAATTATTATTCTACAATTTTGTGATGTAGTGAGCCACATTTTCTTTTATTAAAATCTGATTTTCATTGGACTAAATAGCTAATATTTTTCTGGCTGTCTTCTATTACCAATGTACCAGTCTACTAAATTTACTTCAGTACTTCTGATCTTTCTTCAAGACTTAGATATGTAAGTCAATTAATCTATCTGTCACCGCCAATGGATGCAATGATTTCTGCTGCTGTGGCTGATGAATTGAAGACCTAACACAAGGTGTCACCAAACACAATAATGTGTGGAAAGCTACCTACTCTCTATTTATATTTTCTTTTATTGAAAAAGTTGCATTTCATGTCTGGGCATATTCAAGAATATTCATTTGAAAATTTATGTTTTATGTTTTTATTCATAGGCTTACCTTCTACAAAATGTCTCCATTGTTGAGAGGCTGAGCATGAGAGAAATGTGAGGGGATGAGGTACTCTTCTAAGCAACTCTATGCCTTTTTAATGGTGAGGCAGTCTCTACACAGCTTCTCTGATGTCCAAAATGCCTGTCAAGTCACCTCAGGGGAGTCAGACATGGTGTTGCACATCTCTTATCATCTCTGATACTAGGCATAGAGAAATGGGAGATTATGTGTTCACAGCCTGGGAAACAGAAAGACTATGTTACCAAATAATTAAAGGAAAAAAAAAATAAGAGATCTTGGGTATGAAAGACATAGCTGTATATTTGTCCTAGAGACCCATGTGGCTGAATTTCATTGTTATTCTGCATTGCTGTTATAAGATCTTTATAGTATATATTGTGACATGAATTAATAATATTCTTAAAATTATTAAGACTTTATATAATTTCATAATTTTCATGTTACCTTTCAATCTGCATTTAAATGCATATTGGTATTTTGAAGAGGAATAGGAAATATCATTGATGAGAATACATGCTATAGTTTTTTATGTTTAAAGACATGATTTCAGTGCATAATATTCTTAGTATTCTATATTGAACAAATATTACTTCATGCTATGGGGCACCTGGGCAGGCCACACATTGTGTCAAAGGTATAAAGTCTAGAGGTACATAATAGACTAAGGATCAATTCAGAAGCAATGGTCATTTTCAGAGGATTTGGAGTTATGGCTGAACAAGGACTTAATCTCTTCAATAGAATTGGTCCATAGGCATCTACACAACCAGATCAGGTACATTTCTGATGGAGTGGCATAGAATTTAAAGACCTGTGATTGATCTCTTAGATGTCAGGCTCTCTAGCACAGTTAATAGATTGCTACTTTTTGAAACTGCAACATCGTACTGTGGAATAAAAGATAAATACTTCAAAGGGAAAACTTACAGTGATCCCTTGGCATGAAGGTCATGGAGCTGAGTTGTTGGTTTTTTGTTGTTTGTTTTAGAATAGATAATGCTCAGTGTCCCTTGTTTGCTAAGATTTATGGATTCATATTATTTTAGTTTCTGTCTAAAACTCACGTATGACATGATTTATTTTTCATTTAATGACCATGCTTACTATAGAACTTGCTTGGGTTACATTCAATAAAAGAAAGCCAGTCAATGAATAATGACCTTAGTGCCAAAATGACATTTTTAACAGTGAACATTGAAGCCAACAGGAGAAAAAATGTGATTGAAGCTACCCAAAAAAGGGACAGCCTAAAAGAAAATCTACAAGGTTGGCAATCCACAGCCAAATAATTAAAGTACTACTACAATGGTAGGTTTTAGCTTATGTGGACATTTTTATGTAAAGTTATGGTTTAACCCAGCCACATGCAAGGAAAGGTTTGTTATACTGATGATATCAGGGAGCTGATGCTGGGGAGACCATGCAAAAGAACAGTGGAAAACATCTACACCACATGTTAGTTCTTCAAAATCAAAACTTCTCTTAAAATTAGTAGGACATTTCAGTCACAGTGGAAACTGTTTTCACAGCTGGAGATATTCAGGGAATGTTGGCTTTTGCATAAGCAGTTTTGGTTCACTCACATTTTAAAGTTCATTACTTCAACAAATGATACTACTCTCTCATCTTCACTCTTACATTATTAATGTAGCCTTACCAGGACTGCTATTAAGACTTAACTATTTAACTGTTCACACATGAAGATGTCTGGTAGAGTTTAAGTATATCAAGTAAGCCTAAAATTAGCTTAAAATAAAAGTGGGTAAAGGAACATTCATTACTAGCTTATAAATGGGGTGTTTTAAATGATTGTTGTCAGGTTTACTGTAACGAAGAAAGCATCAGGGCATCTTATTTACCAATTTTTGTTATGTGTCTAGGCTGACTGGTTTTGTGTACGGTACATGATGAACCTGGGCAGACATGTGATCTGCATGTCGTGGGTATGGAGGTCAGGGGAAAATTCAGGTGTCCTCTTTGCTCAGTGTTTCTCCTTTTCCTTGAGACAAGGACTCTTCCTGAACCTGGAGCTCTTACCATATTCCAGTGAGAGCGGCCTGGGTTTTAATGTTGCTGCTGGAGATGACAGGGAGTTTCTTAGGCTCTTGCCCATGGAGCAACCCCTCTAGCCACACATTCTTTTCTCTTAACTCATCCATAAGCTTGGAAGCAATTTGTTTTCATTAATTGCATATGTGGAAGCTAAATGATTCGTGGAGAAATGAAGCTTTGCTTCAAGGATAGATAGAGATTCTGAATAATGTGAGATAAATGCTTAGTATGGGCTCCACAGAGCTTAAACATGGGTTTGCATATATGACTTGACATGTTACATTCATAAGAAAATAAGAAAAAAATTGAATGTATGTATTTGGACAGGATTATTAGATGTTTCAAGTGGTCTGTATCATTATAATCACATTTTTTAAAAGAAATTTAGGGGTTTTCTTTTTTTAACTTTTTTGTTCATTTTTATTTCTTTATTTGAGAGTGACAGAGAAATAGGCAGAGAGAGAGAGAGAGAGAGAGAGAGAGAGAGAGAGAGAGAGAGAGAGAGAGAGAATGGGCATGCCAGGACCTCCAGCCACTGCAAACGAACTCCAGATGCGTGCACCCTCTTGTGCATCTGGCTTACGTGAGTTTTAGGGAATCAAACCTCGAAACGGGGTCCTTAGGCTTCACAGGCAAGTGCTTAACTGCTAAGCCATTTCTCCAGCCCCAGGGGTTTTCTTTAAAACCTCAATTACAAAGGTTAGTAGTTCTACTAGTAGAACCAGATATACTAAGTGGGTTTTTATTTTCTAATTAGCTCAAGGCTATTGGGGCTTCTTGGTGGTATCTTTCACCCAGTTAAAATAATTCAAATGATTACATGTTTGTGCAAACTACTCTTTAAAATTCGGTTTGATGTTAAAGAGGGAAAGTGGAACTTCATCAGATATAAATGATGCTTGATTGGTGAATGAATCTGAATCTTAATTTTTATCTTTGCAGGATGCTCATGACATGTGTCTTCCATGTTGATTAATAATCAGTGAAGAGTATGTGGATTTCACATTAAACAGACAAAAATTCAAGTACAGGCTCTGAATCTTACTTCTTGTGTCCTTTGAGGAAACTACTTATCCTTTGAGTTTCAATTTACCTGTCACAAAGTGTATAACAACATTGGGCTAGGGAAATGGCTTAGTGATTAAGATGTTTGCCTGCAAAGCCTAAGGACCCTGGTTTGATTCCCCAGGACCCGCATAAGTCAGATGCACAAGGGGGCACATGCCTCTGGAGTTCATTTGCAGTGGCTGGGGACCCTGTCATGCCCATTATCTCTTTCTCTCTCTGCATCTTCCTCTCTCTTTCTCTCTCTCTCAAATAAATAAATAAAATATTTTTAAGAAGTATATAGCAATATCACATACCAAAATGACTTCCTAAACATTTATAATATATACCTAGTAACCACTGTAATTCATGTTCTTCGTTCATGAATTACAGTAGGTACTAGGTATATATTGTATTTCCTAAACAGAAAACTTATGGTAATACTTTTTTTGTCATTGATTTAGTGTTTTTGATAGCATGTCTTGTTACAAAATATACCAATGTTAATACAATAGTGATAGCTAAATTAGAGAACTTCATTATGTATAAAGTAATTTATATAATTTATTTCACTTAAATGTAAACATGGATTAAGCAGATAGGTAGTACAGTAAAATATATAATTTTGCATATTTAAAGCAATGTATCTCATAAAGTGACTTCATTGAAATTACAAACCTAATGAGTGATATGGTCAGAAGAAGCCATTTTCAACCTGTGTTTCATTGCAGCAATCAAAATATGTAATAGTTTTAATGGCTTTAAGTTTTTGAGTTATGATCCTTAGCAAAAAAAGTTTCTTTTAATGTATGAGTGCAGCAGAATGGCAAAATGTGATCTACCCATGATCAGCTATAAGGAACTGCTGGCAGAAAAGCTAGCTCCCTCATTACATCCTGCTCTAGTCTGTACTAATCATGTGATATATTAATATATGTCCCCGCTGTACATTCTGAAATTAACGTGCTATGCAAATAGGAGCTCTGGACTCCTTTTTAATAAGTGTTACAATGCTATTGTAGAACTTGGCATTTACTTTACAAGTCGCCTTTTTTATGTTCATTTAGTGAGTCACTTTTGTAATTGTGCATCAGAGCTCGAAAGCAGAAATAGGCAAAGTGATTTAAAATGACTTGTTTAATTTTCATGGCAAAATAATTGAAATGTAGGTGGATATTGAATGCCTCCAGTAAAATTCAATTTGTATGTGCCATCCACACTCTGGTCCCTGTCTAGCATATGCTATTACTGAGTTCTAGAGCCCACAGAAAAGTGAAAGGAATACTAGCTGCCTCACATAGACATTGAATACAATCAGATTAACAATATTCTATCTTTATTTATTTGAGAGAGAGAGAGAGAGAGAGAGTAGGGGAGGGAGGGAGAGAGAATGATTGAGGGAGAAAGAGAATGGGCCTGCCAAGGCCGCAAGCCACTGCAAACCGTAGACACTTGCAGCACCTGTGCATCTGCGCACATGGACCCTGGGGAATTAAAAAAAACTGAGTTCTTTGACTTTTGCAGGCAAATGCCTTAATCACTAAGCCATCTTTCCAGCACAAATGCAAATTTTAAAAATTATAAAGAAAGGGCGACTTTAAGTTTTTCGAAGTTTGCTGCTCAGGCACTCAAGGAGCCTGAATAACTGTTCCTTCTGTTCCTTTGTCTGCCTTGAATGCTCATAGAATTTTTTTTTTAAATTTTTTTTATGGAGGCTAGAAGACTAAAAAAAGAAATACAGTGGTCAGCCTGGCTGGTTCTTCCGAATGACTGTTACAGAGAATGTATTCTACAAGTTTCTCTTGGCTTCTGGTAGCTACTGGCAATGTTTGTCATACACACCATTCCTTTCCGTCTCTGCCTCTACGACCACATGGGGTTCCTGGTGTGTCTGTGTCTCTATGTACCCTCTACTTTTCTTAATTTGATTTTTAGTTATAATTTAGGTCTTTAAAAATTTACACAGTCACCACCCACCACCCTTTGTCTAACATCCCCATCCCCCTTCAACAAACCCCCTATTCTTTCCCAGTTCTATTCCCTCTTCTATTTTTAATACCTTCTCTCCTCCTTTTCCATCACCCACAACCACCTGGTGATGAGACCAATATTATGTAGGTGAATATGGTAATCAATTTGTATGCAGAAGACTGCATTCAAAAGAAATACTTCTCATCCTATGTCTCTTACATCCCTTCTGCTCCATCATCAGCTGTAGTCCTTGAATCTTGGAAGATATAGGGTTGATGTCTTGTTTAGTTCTGAACATTCTCTTCTCAGCATTTTGACAAGATTTGAGTCTACTCAATAGCCACATTATCTGAAAAGAGAAACTATGCTAACTGAAATTATGAGAAGCACTGATATGGATATAAAGCTAAATATTTGACTGGGGGTAATTTAGTGGGCTTAATAGATCCATAAAGCCAAGCTAAGCAACAGTAGTACCCCTATCCCCACCTCCTGCCTAAGGCTTATGACCTTCCTACTCATAGGTTTTGAATATGTTTCCAGTTTCAGGCATGAATTTACTCTCAGGGAAAAGACCTCAACTCCCATAATAGATATGCCACTATTGCATGGTGGGCACATCTTACCAAGCTGGCCAGTTGTGTAGCTTTCAGGGCCCACTACTGGTAAGCACTGTTGATACCTTTTCTCCCTCAGCAGTATGCAAGGCACTTATGAGCATTTATAACTGCTAGTCAACAAGCAGAAGGCTCCAGATCAGCTACAGACTAATTTCTCAGCGTGATGCAAGCTGACAGAAATTTTAAGCCACTTGTTTTGACATCTTGGGGAGTTTCAACATTTTTCTTCATAAATCTCTTCCTTACAAAAATAAATCAGAATATTAATATTCTCAATAGAATTTATGATAAAATCTGGATGGCACATCCAGCTTGTACCTTGTAATACTTCATATATATTACATTCTATACATTTAAGACTTTTGTTAGAAATTTAAAGTAAATATGTGTTAATGTTTCAATCATTATGCAACCTGACAGAGGACAAACACATTCTTTTTTTTTTTTTAAGCTTTCTTTTTTTAATTTTTATTTATTTATTTATTTATTTATTTGAGAGCGACAGACACAGAGAGAAAGACAGATAGAGGGAGAGAGAGAATGGGCGCGCCAGGGCTTCCAGCCTCTGCAAACGAAATCCAGATGCATGCGCCCCCTTGTGCATCTGGCTAACGTGGGACCTGGGGAACCGAGCCTCGAACTGGGGTCCTTAGGCTTCACAGGCAAGCGCTTAACCGCTAAGCCATCTCTCCAGCCCCAAACACATTCTTAATAGGTTAAAAATATAAATACGAAAACATTCATGAAGTACTATTTCATAAGTGTGTCAAAATAAGGGAGGATTGATTTGTTGTATGTGTTTATAGACATATATATAAACATAGTCAATGATTTTAATATTTAAACTTTTTCTAATAATTAATTATAATTAAATTTCACTTGAGATTAGATTAATAAACAAAGTAAATGAAAAGTTATTAAAATTAGATTTCTCTTCATGAATCTACAATTGACTACTATAGCAATAAAGCCAATTTTTAATCTTTCACATGGGCCAATCACATTCAGAAGATAGCTTCAGCAAAATATGAATGAAAAATGCTACCTTATTTCTGTCCATCATTCTACACAAATTTACAATTTATATTTTCACTACTTATGCTATCCACCTTGATTTATTTACCAGATTTTCTATTTAATTACCATCTGGTTCCTAATGTGTAAGTATGATGCTCTTTGGAGTGACCTGTGTTTCTAAGTAGATTGGCATGTGCTTCCTAAGTTTTCTTTCTTTTTTTCACTGACCTCTGTCCATCATCTGTGTCTCCTTTCATAGGCCTTAGAGGGAGTATTCGAAAGTAAAATAAATTACATGCTTAAAACATTTAAGAGATCTACACCAATATTTTTTATCTTTAAACTAAAGAAATTGGAGTGGGATAATCATTATCATATATAAAGTTCATGGCAGCTTAGTGGCAGTAGATTTGCTACAGATAGGTATTGATTATTTGATGAACTTTTACATTACTTTCCACAAACCAGAACATACTTTAGAAGGGCAGTGTTTCCATGTGTCAATACTACCTGGAGCATAATAATGTTTTATACCAGAATTCATGGTGGAATAATTTTGTTCCCTTTTTCAGTCTGATAAAAGTAATGACATTGAAAAAATGTATAATTTTCTGATACCAAACTGTCAGGAAGTTTTGTACTTGTAAGCAAATGATACTGACCAAGGCAGAGTAGCTAGGGAAAGATCAAATGTATTTCACAGTTCAAGTTGATTTTATTGATTAAGTATAGTTACATTTCCTGAGATTTGTTAGTAATGTAGATAACCTAGACACCCCATCATTCTCTTCTTTCATATATGTGAATGTTGGGAATTACCAATGTGTTTCTAAACGTTTAGACTACCTTTGAGTCGTCACTATTTATGAGAACATTAAATGAATAGAAGGATACACTTGACATCTATATATGCATATATATGTGTGTATGATATAACTTAATATGTTCTATAGAGAATTGGGGTAAAATGCATATTATCAGGAACATTATTTTTGTATAAGAAACATTTTATTTTACAAAATATTATGAAATACTTTGTCGGTAAGTAAAATGTATAATAAATTAAAAATATTTTTTAGTTGGTATTTATCCTTATTTAGTTCATTTTATATGGCCACCAGATGAAATAAATAAGATCCTAGCAGGTGGTAATCATAATAAGGAGAGCAAAATTCTTATATAATAAAACTATACACATACTTGTAATTTTTACTGTTTTGTCCAGAATATCTATTAAGATTCTTTCTGTATCAGCAAGAATTGGCACCAATGAGATAAATACATGATAATAGTTCATCACTTAAAAAAATAATGGCAACATATTATTTTCCTTGAAATTATTTTTCCTGAAAATTATTTCCTTAAAAGATAAATTAACCAACCAGTAGATTTAAAATCTCATTTGTGACTGAAATAACATCTGAGATTCAAAGAATATTATTTTAAACAATTTTTCATTGGTTTCAAGAACTGATAGCTCCCTGGTATCAGGTTCAATAGAATAAGAAGTTCTTCATGGATATTGATTGATGCATTAGTTAGATATGTTCTCTGTCAAACAGGCAAGATAATGGCCTTAGCATGAAATTAACCAACATAGATAGATAGATAGATAGATAGATAGATAGATAGATAGATAGATAGATCGCTATAGATATAGATAGATATGGTTCATACACATAAACACTGAAGAACACTGATTTATTTCATCTGGTGGCCATATAAAGTGAACTAAATAAGGATGAATGTAAAGTAAAAAGTTAATTTTCAGACTTAATGAAAGATTAACATTGCTAAAAAACAAAAAGGTTCCTAGCTCCATATTGTAGCATAATAGCTGTGGGTTATAAGTACCTTGCCTGACAAGAATACTGGTAACTACACCAGATACAATCACTTTCATGGGAAAAATGCAATGTTATATATTAATTTATTACCTACTACTTGTTAGTCTTTCTACAACATGATTAGAAAAATTGTGGCACAGATTTTTTTAGCTAGAAAATTGGATATTCTTATCTTATTTTGGAATGTTGCTAACAATGTTTTTATCTTTGCCTTCAGTTTTTAAGCTGCTTAAGAGGAAAAAAATATCACACAGATCATCTGGATATTTACAAAAGTGTGTAATAGGTCATTTCTTGGATAAATAGCAGAAAAGACATTGGTTTAATCTTAGCAAACACTGAATTCACATTTAATATGAAATCTTGAATAAAGACAGATATTATAAGAATTAACAATAAATTATATTGCTATGCTCCTGGTAACTCTATAATTTTTTATCATTTAGAAAGTTTTAACTTTGCATAATACATATATATGTATATATGTGTATATGTCACAATGACATCCATCACTTTGTGCAATTAATATATTCTAACAAAAGATAAAAATATATTCTGTTTATAATTTTAAATGTATCCTGACTTTATATTTCACATTCATTATCATTATTATTATTTTCTGTAGTTTCATCAAATTCAGTGAATATTGTAATGTTCTACATCATATACAGTTAGCCAAGATTTATCAAAGCACATATTTAAATGTCTAATCATCTAATAGTCATTTATGTGATTTGGGGCATGTTTCTGTCAGAAAGTCCAGGCAAGAAATAAGGAACTAGTGGTCAAAGATGTCATTAACAGTTGCCAAGGTTGTTGATAAGGCTTCTTTAACTTTTTTTTTTTTTTTAATGAAGGAAGGGAATTTATTCAAAGCTTCAAGATCCAGGGAAAATTCCATACTAGTGGAAGATGCTGGCCCCCTTTCACAGTTCCACGTAGAAATAAATACCACCACCAAACACCATAAGAAAACATGGTGCAGGAAGCCCAAGGAGAGCTAAAGCACTTTATGTATCTTTGGCTGGAATTCAGATCTGTCCCCAACGCACCTCAGATCTGGACCCCAGGATTCATCCATAGAGACACCAAGTTACAAGTTTGAATAAAACTCCTGAATGTATTGAGGGACATCCATTCAAACTACCCAATTCTGCCCATGCCCCTCAGTATATTTATAACCATCTCACATTATAAATTATATTCAATCCAACATCAGAGTTCCCATAGTCTTTACCAACTCAATATAGTTTCAAAATGCCAAGTCTCATCTGAGATTTAAGATCGTCTCTTAGCTGTGAGTCCTGTAAAAGTAAAGCAAGTTATATACTTTCAACATACATTGGCATAGAATAAACCTTTATAACTGCTATAAGGCATGAAAAGGAGAGTCTAGATCGATGCAAATTCATTAACCAGAAACTAGGTCCTAGGACAGTGAAATGCCATGTCCTTGCCTGGTGTGGGCCAGATTATCACACCCTTCAGGCTACATTGGTACTTGGGATACAGTGGTGAGGATCTCCTCATCTTTGACATGAAGACCCTCAAGTGGGAAGCAGCCTTGCCTTCAACCTGACCAAGCAAGACAACTTGGAAGATGCATGGACCCAGGGCTGATCTGTCAAAGCTTTCCCATATGACACCTGTCCTGCTCAACTCAATGGACACCTGTCTTCCTTGAGGGACCACATGAAGAATACAGGAACTGACTATGGATAGTTCTGTCCACTCAATATGGCTCTGTCTTTCTGGTCTATACCAAAGTTTGGGTTCTCACTGGATTATACAAGTATGGCAGTGTAGTGGAGAATGGACTCCTGCACAGCTCTTTTGATGTTCCTCCGCTGGGGGAGAATCAGAGGTCTGACATAAGGGCCACATCTTCAACTCAAGTTCCAGAGTGGCAGGACAATGAGACCTCTCTTCCTTAGCCTAATATCCTGGCATGCTTACTTTGAGGAGGCAGGGCAGCTTGGTATGAATTTCTGGGTGCTGATACTGTAATAGGGTCACCCTAGCTTGTAGGTAAGCTAGGATACAGAGTTCTAGCCCTGGTCCTGAATTATATATTCAAACACAAACTACCTCACTGAAGACACATGGGTCATCCTGCTCTTGATTGTAGAAAAGTCAAGTTTTCTGAATCATAAATTCAGCCATGAATTCATCTACTAATTTTTGCATAATGTTTATAATAAATTTGGAAAAAAAAATCACAAGAGAAAAACAGTTTACAACATCACTTAAGCACTTTGAGTTGCAGATACACAGGTTTTACATTGTTTTTTCTTAAAAAAAATATTTCCACTTATTTATTTATTTGCAAGCAGAAAGAGAGATAGAAAAGAGAGAGAGGGAATGGATGTGCCAGAGTCTATAGGCACTGCCAAGGAACTCCAGTTAGATACCCCTCTTTGTGCATCTTGCTTTACATGGGTACTGGAAAACTGAACTCAGGTCTTAAATCTTTACAGGCAAGTACCTTAACTGCTGAGCCATTTCTCCAGCCCAAGTTTTGTATTCTTAAACAAACTGACAGATCCAAAAGATAGTGGATGGTATTCAGACATCAGCATGCACCCGCAGTGAATGAATATCCATATGGATACTACTTAAAGAATAGCTGATATGCATGTGTACATGCAGTTTATCATGTTCATCTGTTTTCTTGCTTTCACCACTGAATGGTGTTAGGAAAACAAAAGAAAAGAAACAACAACAAAAACTTGACATCCCTATACCATGGGAACATAGAGAACAGTAATACTGGTTTCTGAAACCACTTGTCAAAAAAGTCAAGAATTATTATAGAAATGATCATTTTAGGACTAGAACAGTTTAAACATCCTTTATTGCCACAAAATGAGGAAGTAGAAATAAGGAGAATGAAAAGAAAGAAAAGAAATCAGGAGGAGGGGGAGGAGGGAATGTCAAGGACATACACAGTATTGTAAGATGAGCATTGGCAAAATAGTGAAACAGTCTTAAATTTACAAAAATAGTTCAAAAAGATATTGCATAATAATGCCTCTTTATGTTTATAATGCAAGACTGTTTGTTATCTGTTTTCTAATTTTCAGGGAGAGAATATATAATTATATTATGTGGCTATATTATCAGAGATATTAACACTTTAAAACTTCTATCTCAGGAACAAAGAAAATATGCAATATAACTGGGCTTCTGTGTGAGAATGAAAATACTTAGTAGCAGAGGCCAGTAAGTTGAAAAGGAGACATAAAGGGTGGAGAAAGGAAGGGAGGAGGATACTTAATAGGTTGATATTGTATATATGTAATTACAATGATTGTAATGGGGAGGTAATATGATTGAGAATGGAATTTCAAACGGGAAAGTGTGGGGGTGGGGAGGGAGGGAATTACCATGGGATATATTTTATAATCATGGAAAATGTTAATAAAAATTAAAAAAAAAAAAAGAAAATATGCAATATAAATGAAAAAAACATTGTTGACATAAAGTAAGGATATTCTTGATTTTAATACTATAGTTTTTTAATTAACAATCTTGTTTGAGAGTTATGACCCCATATGCCCGAGGCTTATGCTAAGATAAACCATCCATAAAGTACAGTATGTAAATAATATTAAAAGCAAATGCTTCTGAAAATCTTCTGGGATAACTAATAAAGCACATGTGTAGAGTCGGGACCTCTATAAACTCATCATTCAGGCTCAGCTGTTTGCGTGCTGCCATCCCTGTCAGCTTGGGGACGGATTTCATGCTTGTGACAAGGAGATTGTCAGGATGTTGGACTATGAGTGAAGGCCATTCCTTCTACTGGTTTCATCATGTAGCACTCATTACTAAATTCACAGTACTCATTATTTCATCTGTGCCTCAGTTGCTGAGTTTTCTTTGAGAATTCTAATGTTTCTTCTAATGGAAGTGCATGAAATGGTGATCAAAATGGATGTTTTGAAAGCACTCGTTAGTCTGTCAACTATGCCACACAATTCCCCTTCCAGTGGTTTTGCAAATGCACCATGAATATGGCAGGGAATGCCATGGGTGATATTTTGTTGTTGTTTGTTTTTGTTTTATGGTTTTTTTCATGAAAAGCATCCAAACAGTTCCAAGGTGATAAAGGAAGGAAATGTTCTATCCAAAAATCGAGAGCAGCTCATGGCAGATAGCTATAAAGCCCCTTTCCATTTATAATGGTACAGTGTTTACCCTCAACACATAACAATATATTTTGCAAATATATTGGTTAAAATATAGCAAGCATGGTTTTCACTTTGTGAGTGAAATCTCAGTCACATAATGCTGTAGGCTTGATAAAGCTCTAAATTTAAATAGCCCCACTTGATACTTCCCAGTATTTTAGAGAATGATGGTTTTACTAATTACTGCCTTTTCAGTTGTTAGCAGCAGGACTTAAAATTGGATGAAGATTTGAGCAATGGAATAATTCTTAGAATAGTGGCCCGAATTCAGCAATCAAGCTGAAAGCTTGTGGCAGAGCAACGTAAAAGGCCTTCCAGGCAGGAAACAGTTTAACATGTTCTGTCTGTTCAATGGCTGCTCAGCACTGTTCTGTCAGCTGCTTAACTCCAAGACAGCACAAGAGCTCCACCCCTCCCCTCTGAGCAAGAGGCAGCAGGTGCAAAGATAGTTTCTTTCCTCACATAGAAACATGGCGTTCAGAAGAGCAGGCAGTGACTCAAATCAAACAATGGTTGTCAAGGGCATCAGCTCAACAACAAAAAAAAATCTGCCAACCTCCTGCACTCCTCAGAAGGCCACCTCTTCACAGTTTTTGTGCCAGCCTCCTGTGCCCTTTGATCTGTGTTTGGTTCCAGCAGTGGAGAGTAAATAGCAAGTGTTCAGGACAATAAGGGGAGTGAGATGGACAAGTATTCTTACTGTCCTTTTAGAAACTATGTTCCTATCAGTGCTATGTTTGGGAAGTGCATCCAAAGAATACACACACAAGTTGAACGGGTTAATCTCCAGCCTTGTAATTTGGCAGTTGGTTTGAATACAAGGCATTGTGCTTATGCCAGTCTCAGGCCTAGGTAATTTATAATAGCCCAAAATTCCAATATATAAAGCACATAGCTGCAGGGAGACATGTCAGATTCCCTTACACGGCCTGTCATTTCCTTGGAAACATAATAATTAAGATGTCTGCTATAACTGCTTCTGCCAGAAATATTTTTGGATTTGATCCCATTTCAAGAATCTCTAAATTTAAGGAAAGAATTATTAAATACTGCACAAAATAGTAAGAAAAGTACTTTTACAGGTTTTTTTTTTGTGTCAAAAGGAACAGATACTTCACCTAAACCTCTTGACAGTAAGTACAGAAATACCTAGACTTGAATTAAAAATAAGGGGATTAACATCAGTTTGATCACAGCAAAAGAAGCCACAATGGGAGAGAAATAGTCACTCTTAATCATATGCATTTTTTCAGTCTCAGAGACTGATGTGATTTTAAAAATTGAATGACATCAGCACCATCTTCAAATTAATGCAACTGCCATTTCATATTTTCTATATTATTCATAAGTGAGCTACTTCTCAGAATGGGGTCACTACTGAAGATGGTGTAGAGGTTCTATTTGCTTGTAACTATCAAATAGGTTGACATATCCACTTGTGTGCTGAATTGGCTTGCATGAGGTTGCTAAAACACATCTACTGCATTAAAATACTTTGTTTTGGTAATACATGTAACTTAAAGCATAAAGCAATTACAGACTTACAAGAAGAATTTAAGTTCAATAGGATAAAGTTATTTAAAAAGAGGGAGCTGGGTATATTGCTCAGTGGTTAAAGATGCTTTCCTATAAAGCCTGCCTGCCTAGATTGAAATCACCAGGGACCATGTACAAAGACAAATGAAAACTGGTACATGCATCTGGGTCGGTTTTCAGTGGCAGGAGGCCCTGGTGTGCCATACACCCAGGTGCGTGTGTGAGTGTGTGTGCATGTGTGCGCGCGCACACACACACACACACACACACACTTTCTCTCTCAAATAAATAAATAATTTAAACAGATAAATTAAAAGAGGCAATTCTAAGTATTCTTTAACAGTAGATAACATATTTCCTGGCTGTTTCTAGGCTTTCTCCATTAAACATCATCTGATTTCACATCTCTCTGCTTAAGCTTCACAGGGTTGGGCACTATTAGTTTACATCTCTGATATTCTGAAGTCCATGAGGAGCAGAAGGGAAAACCTAATTTATTTATCTTTGCGTCTTTAGCAACAGAAGTAGTTTCAAGTTCAATTGACAATGGTGCCATTTTATAAATAAGTATTGCTCAAGTAAAAGAGGTTAAGTGATTTGCTTCAGAAAATAAAGCTGCTTCCTGACAGCACAACAGGCTTTTTGTTTTCTGATCTAGACATTGACAGCAACGCCCTGACAGAACACCGTCTTTTTTTTTTTTTTCACTTACTAAAGGTGAACCTTTAGCTAATGGTAGCCTATACCATCCACCAATATTAAAATTATCACCTGCTCATATAATAAGTCACATTGTATACTCTCCACAGATTGAATAACTTTATTAATAACCACCATGATATCTTCAACTCATCTAACCATCAATTTAGCTACTAAAAGTGAAAATGATTAACATTCATTGTTGAATACAATAACTGAAAATATGAAGCTTATTTTTCTCCCTCAAACTTTAAGCATAATTTGAATGGATCTTGATGAAGTTGCACACTGGTTCTGAAGAGAACTACTGGTTAATAATTTTCTTTGAAATATTTAAGAGATTTTTTTTTTGTAATCTGCTTGAAAATTTAGATGTGGTTAAACCGTAGTTATTTATAGTAAAAATTTCAGTTGAGAAAATTCTGTGGGCTCTGAATATTCTTCTTCTTTATTTTATTTTATTTGTTTTTATTAGTTATGTACACAGTGTGCATATAGACATGTTGGTACTATCATTAGCCTCCCCTCTATCCTCCCCCCTTGTTGGGGAATGTGGGCTGTGCATTGTGGGGGTTAGCCATCAGTTTATTGGTAAGAGGGATGTCTCTGTGCATAATGCCCCAACATGAGGCTCTAACAATCTTTCTGCCCCTCTCTCCTACAAATATACCTGAGCCATGATGGGTTTACTTTAGGTCTACTTCAGTGATGAGGTCTTGCTAGCCTTTGTGATTCTGAATATCTGGTTTGGTAGGAGTTGAGTGTTCTCTGTCTTTCTCCTTCACCTTGTGCTGATACTCAGTTCCCCAAGAAAGCAGCGCTCTTGCTCATTTCCTCAATTACTCTTGTTTCAACTGGGCCCCTGGTGAGGTGCTATGGGGTGATTTTTTTCCTCAGGATTTGTGTCCATCTGAAAAAGAGGAATAAATTCTCCAACAGAGAGTGAAATCAGGAGCAGATAAATAGAATAACCATTACTATTTTAGAGATAATTTAGTAGGCGTAAGCTCTCTTGTAGCCCACAATTGGTAGGAGCTTGATAATGGAGAGCAGTGTCACTTTTGGATATGGCTCTGTCTTGTGTCCTAACTACAATTATGGGTTCCATTACACTGAGCAGATCAGTTAGCCAAATCAAGAGCAGATGGTTACCCAAAATGGCTGTGTGCCACTATTACACTTGTAAAAAATTAAATGAAAAGAAATGCTGGCAAGGATGTGGAGAAGTAGGAAACCTCTTCCACTGTTGGTAGGAATGTATGATGGTGCAACCACGTTGGAAAGTAATATGGAGACTCCTAAAAAAGATTGACTATAAAGTTACCAACAGACTCAGTTATTTCCTTACTGGGAATTTACTCTAAAAGCTCCACACCTCAGTTCAGACAGATTTATTCAACCAGGTTTATACATGCTCAAATCATAATAGCTAAGAGCTGGAATCAACCCAGATATCCATCATTAGATAAATGGATAACCAAGATGTGGTATATCTACATGATGGAATCCTACACAGCAGTAAGGAACAATGACACCATGAAATTTGAAGAAAAATGGTCAAACCTGGAACAGTTCATTCTCAACAAACTCACCCAATCACAGAAAAATAATGGTCACATGGTCTCACTCATCTGTGGCTCATAACTTGAATGTGCCCAAGATACTGACATACCTAATATGCATCTGAGGACCAGACAATAGAGAGGGTGGAGTGGAAATGGAGGGTAAGGGTCAGGGTGGGGAACACACAACTGGACCCAAATGGAAATGTTACCATAAAATTCTACATTCTACAAGACAGACTAAATGGTTGAACCTTCATCAGATCCTTAGAGGGAACACCTGAATTATAGGCCCCTGGAGAGGGTATGGTGATGACTGACTTTAATCTTCTCCTGTTTCTCTCTCCCTATCTATCTATCTATCTATCTATCTATCTATCTATCTATCTATCATCTATCTATCAATCTATGTTTTATATTACATATATTTTTATTCCTTTTTTCCTTGGTGCTGGCCTATAACTCCCAGTACCAGCATGTGGGTAACATGCACACTGAGCTCTTGATCAGAGAGACCCACAAGGTTTCCCAAAAGAACAAGGGTTTCTGGCAGAGTACTTGATGACCCACCAAAGGTTAGTGGTAAGATCCTACTGTCAAAGATGCCTTATGCTGTCAGTAAGGAACGTGAAAAGACCTGGCTGGAATCTGTAAGAGAGTCAGTCCCCAGACAGTTAGCTCTTCTAGTGCCAGAAAGTGCTACATGAGCAACTGGGAGAAAATGGCCAACATCTGTCTAAGTTACTCATGGTCTAAGCTACTCAGTAAGATTTGTTAAAAAACAAAAAAAGTGTTTCTTAATTATTATCAATTGCTCTGTTATACTTCTTCCCAACTGAGCAAGATGTACACATGTATAGTCAATTTCATATGGTAATTATAGATACAACTGTTCATGTAATTCTTCTGTATAAACACATGACATTCTAGAACTGATATAGAGATTCAGGTGGAAAAAGGATGTCTTGAAATCAGTGCATTTTATGATACAACTATTGTCTACTCAGATCATTTAAATATGATATTATATGTCATTAAGTGGCAAACATTATTTCCCAATCTGACTGCTATTTTCTCTATCTTTTTCACTTAGTCTCTGCCAACCAACAGGCAACTGGAAGTTTTACCATCTGCCACAAAAGTGTCATTTATACTATCGTTCCCTTTTGACTTTCATTAAATGAGTATACGTGCTGATTAACTCCCTTCAAATTCACACCAAGCATTGTCATTAAAAACCCATCAATGAAGGCTTGAGAGATGGCTTGGTGGTTAAGCACTTGCTTGTGAAGCCTAAGGACCCCGGTTCAAGGCTCGATTCCCCAGGACCCACGTTAGCCAGATGCACAAGGGGGGGGCGGGCATGCATCTGGAGTTTGTTTGCAGTGGCTGAAGGCCCTGGCATGCCCATTTTCTCTCTCTCTCTCTCTCTCTCTCTGTCACTCTCAAATAAATAAATTTTTAAAAACCTATCAATGAAACAGCTTTCAAAATTGCATTGTTTCCTATGATTTTATCTATTGGACTTATCAATAAAATAGAAGGATTCTCATTTTAAAAGATTTTAAAATTATCATATGCTTCACCTCTCTGACCATTTCAATCTCAATAAAGGTCACTGCCATGCTATTTCAGTCAGTTTGCTGTGCATGGCAAAGGGAGAACCACCTGGCAGCAGGATCTTTGGTCACAGATGCATGTATAAACCACACATCTTCAAAAATCCTACATTTGGGCTGGAGAGATGGCTTAGCGGTTCAGTGCTTGCCTGTGAAGCCTAAGGACCCCGGTTCAAGGCTCGGTTCCCCAGATCCCACTTTAGCCAGATGCACAAGGGGCGCACGCATCTGGAGTTCGTTTGCAGAGGCTGGAGGCCCTGGCGCGCCCATTCTCTCTCTCTCCCTCTATCTGTCTTTCTCTCTGTGTCTGTCGCTCTCAAATAAATAAATACAAAATTTAAAAAAATACACACACACACACACACACACACACACACACACACACACACACACACACATATATATATATATATATATATATATATATATATATATATATATATATATATATATAATCCTACATTTGAGAAAGCACAGGCTATCACTACATCAACTATGCCATGAACAGAAGAAACCCGAGTTAGTTAGTTTAGACCTATCTTTACCCTGCTAGATCCTATATACAGATGTGTATTTGTTATATTGCATGTGACTATATTTTTCTGAGACATGAAGGCAATTATTATTTTGACAAGTTATCAGAAAATCTCTATAGAACTCAATACATTTCTTAGAGAGTCATATTTTTTTTCTATTTGTTGGAAGTTGGGGTTTTGCTGTTATTTTTAAATTATTATTATTTTCTTTTAAGTTTTTTTTTAATTAATTAATTAATTTATTTGAGAGCGACAGACACAGAGAGAAAGACAGATAGAGGGAGAGAGAGAGAATGGGCGCGCCAGGGCTTCCAGCCTCTGCAAACGAACTCCAGACGCGTGCGCCCCCTTGTGCATCTGGCTAACGTGGGTCCTGGGGAACCGAGCCTCGAACTGGGGTCCTTAGGCTTCACAGGCAAGCGCTTAACCGCTCAGCCATCTCTCCAGCCCTAAAATTATTATTATTAAGTAGAAATTTTGTATAGCCGTATCACTTGTTGGTATCATCATTCCCCTCCTCTCTGGCTTCCATTGCCCTGAGGGTCCTCCTCAGTGGGACTGCTGACATTCACCAGGGAGTTGTGAGTCAGGAGTTGTGAAAGCACTGTCAGTATTCTAAGTAACAAAAAAGCGAGATAAAATTAATACTGTTTTGTAAGAAGTAAAATATATTCTAATGTATCTTTCCTTGCTGTTCTTAGATTTATATGAAACTGTGGAGCTGGACTAATAGCATATTATTATTTTTTAAATATATTTTTACATTATTTATTTGAGAGAGAAAGAGGTAGAGTATAAGAGAGAGAGAATGGGCACACTAGGGACTCCAGCCATGGCAAACGAACTATAGATGCATGTTCCCCCTTGTGCATCTGGCTTATGTTGGTCCTCGAGAATCAAACTGGGATCCTTTGGCTCTGCAGGCAAGCACCTTAACCACTAAACCATCTCTCCAGCCCATATTAATTATTTTAAAAATATTTTACAGACATACTGGCACACACCTTTTTAAAAATATATATTTATTTAATAGAGAGAGAGAGAGAGAGATTGATCATGTCAGGGCCTCCAGCCACTGCAAGAAATCTCCAGACACATGTGCCATCTTGTGCATCTGTCTTATGTGGCTCCTGGGGAATTGAACCTTGGACTTTTGGCTTTGCAGGCAAATTCTGTAACTGCTAAAACATCTCTCCAGCCCTTAATTAATGTTTTGAAATATAATTCTACCTAGAAATCAGAAAGAAACTTTGTGGGTCTAATACCAAATGCTGTGAAATCCTATCTGCTTCTGGGAACTTAACCAGAGTATTTGGAATGTAAAGCATTGAAATGAGTTTTTACCTCAGTGACATAGAATAGGTTCTTCAATACATTTCCTATGTCAGTATTAATTAGTGCTTTAGAATTTTCCTTCCATAACAACTATAGTTTCACATTTTAACTATATATTCAGGGGAAATTACTCTCTTGGTACATATTCTTTTATAAACAATTGAGTCAAATTGCATTTTATGTCTCTTAAAACAAACTTACTTTGCATTCAACTGTATAAGGTCACTCTGAATTTAGTGTTCGTCTTCCCCACATTTGCACTTGCTCATCAGATGTCCTCATTTGAGTTGTGATATACAAATAATTCTGGGAGAAAATTCAGTTGAATGAATTTAAGTGTATTATGCATTTCATTCACTACCCTTTTCTTCAAGGAATGGAATAACTATCAAGTGCATGAAATACTTTTTTTACATACCAAATTTAGCATTCATTATGACATAGAGATTTTTCTAAAATTATTAGGCCTTTTTATGCCTCAGAAATAATTTCCTAGTGTAAACATTCTGGATGTTGGAGGATTATGTCTATGAATGTTAATATATAATTTTAAGTAATAAAAAAAAGAAAAGAAAACTTTAAAACTGCAGAGGTACTTTGAGGTGTTAGAAACACAGCTTCTCCTGAGTGAAGATCTCTGAAAAGAAGTCCTCTTATTGCTATGCTTTGTAGCGATGGTTTCATTTCCCAGGGCCCCTAGCATTTACATACACAGATAAGTACACCTGTGTTACAACTATTGCCTGCAGAAATTACTGCTGAGCACTGATGTAGTTTTTCAGTTTAGGAGCAGCAATCTGTAACATGTAACAAGATGTGTGGTAAGGCATACCATCTAAATGGATTTAAATATAAAGGATAACCTCATAGAATATTTCCAGGATATATTACCATGTTTAAGTCATACCTGACCATGTCTCTCCCCACCCCCCCCCAAAAGGTTGACTCTTTTGCCAAATATGACAAACTCAGAGTCCCAGAATATGGAGTAAAGTACTTAAAAGCGGAGCTGAAGGAAGATGGAGGAAAATTCCACATCGCAAAAACTAACATCTCATGGAAATAAAATCAGGAACATCTCAGAGCAGCCACCCTTCAAGGGGGGTGAAAATGAGTAATGGCGGGAGGACACTCAAGCAAAGAGACAACCATATTTAAATAAAGCACTTTTGAAGAGTGAAGGGGTGCGCGGCAGGGACAGAAAGACTGTTGCAAGGGGTGGAACACACAGCTTAGTCCCAGCATGAGCTGCTGTATGGACTGGGGTCTGAGGCAAAGGAAGGAGGAGCAAGAGGTTCAGGAAACATTCATTACATCTACAGTCACAGACTGGGGCAAGTATCAAATTTTAGAGTTGAATATGGACGGAGAAACACACATCCCTCAGGGAACAGATTAGATGCAATAAACTGGGCAGGGGCAGCAGACGGGAGAGTGGAGGCAGAGATGGAAGAAATTAAGCAATGACTCAGCAAATGCAATGGGTGCTGTATGCCATTGGAAATACACAGAAAGTCCACAAGTAAACCGGGCTTGGTGGCGCACGTCGTTAATCCCAGCACTCGGGAGGCAGAGGTAGGAGAATTGTGCTGTGAGTTCGAGGCCACCCTGAGACTCCGTAGTGAATTCCAGGTCAGCCTGGGCTAGAGTGAGACCCTACCTCAGAAAACCAAAAAAAAAAAAAAAAAAAAAAAAAGTTCACTTGTAGTATTGTAGTATGTCCATGGGAAAGATTTCCACTTCATCTCAACACTTGGCCACAGTTCTGTGACAGAAGCTATTCTGGAAGAAAAAAAATGGGTGGGGGGATTAGAGAGAAGACTTGGTGGTTAAGTGCTTGCCTGTGAAGCCTAAGGACTTCAACTGTAGGCTTGATTCCCCAGGACCCACGTAAGCCAGATGCACAAAGTGGCGCATGCATCAGGAGTTTATTTGCAGTGGCTGGAGACCCTGATGCATGATGCACCCATTTTTTTTTTCTCTTTCTCTCTAGAAAGAAAGAAAGAAAGAGAGAAAGAGAGAGAGAGAGAGAGAGAGAGAGAGAGAGAGAGAGAGAGAGAGAGAGAGAGAGAACGAAGGAACAAACCAGTTGGCCCTGGAACTCACAAGGCCAACTTTACAAAAACAAACAAACAAACAACAGCAACAAACACGCCAGTCTTCAAATTTAGAGAAACACGTTTCTGGCATAATCGCTCTTTGGGAACTCCCCCTCACCAGCACAAAGAGTTTGTCCACTTACCTGCAGATAGGCGCAAGCTGCTTGGCAAGGACTTCAAGCTGTAATTACAGAAGAGAGCTTCCAGGAGTGAAGAATTGGCCAAACACAAAGAGGATCGGGTACCCTGGTCTTCCAGGCAGGAGATGCGTGTTAGAGTTCCAGAAATGGGAAGGACTGAAGGTGCATGGCTGTATGAGAGCAAAATTTTAAATGTTAGTACTGACCACTAAATCACAAAATCACTTTCCCCCATCAAACGACCAATCAAAGGTCCTAGAGCCCAAGTCCGATTGGTAAAAGAAGTCCACCCTGTTCAGTCCTGCTAACCAGGAAGACAGTCAAGAAAAATTCCTTCACATTCTGCCTGCAATCCCGGGCCTCTGGTGTCTGTACAAGGACACAGAGGAATCCAAATGCCAAGCAGACTCTGCTTTCATGCTTTGTGATGACAACAGCTCAAAGAGCCAGAGAAGGAACAACTTCCCAAAGGATCACGTTGTTGATTTTTCCCACAAAAATGGCATCCTTAAACCTGCTCTTTTCATTCGCTCGCTCTCTCTCTCTTTCAACTCATTAATTTTTATCAAATGCCAGGCTTAACATCTCCCTGGTTCAGCTTCCATAGTAGAGATTGTAGACAGGAAATACTAGCCCAGACTTTAACACTTTATTTTAATCCCCTAATCTATCCTTCTTCCTTCCTCTCATTTTCCCCAGTTTTCTCAATCATTGCTATCTATCTTGCTCATTTTTCATCATGTACAAATATTCTTCCTCCAATTTTGCTTTTTATTTTATATTCACTATATTTGGCTGTATGTTAGATTTTATTTTTTTTCTCACATTTTTATAGGAATTCCTCATGTCTTTGAATCTTTCTAGCACCTCCTTTCTATTTATTTTTACCTCTTCTAGTTTTCATTTTCTTAATACTACTCAGTGGCAATAAGATGCTTACTTTCTTTTCATTTTTAATCTTGGTTATTTTTTCTTAGCATACACATTGCTATACGTATTTATGCTTTTATTACTGTAAAATTATTGGAGTTGCAATGGTAATTGTTTTAATTATTATTTTCTTGTCATAGGAAATGTCTAAAAATTGTGATTGCTTTCACACTCACTTCCTTTTGGAATCATTCTGGAGAATGAACCCAGTGTCTTGAATACACTGAATGCATAGTTGGCTGCTATTCTGCATTATAAGTGCAACTGGGTAAAACTGAGCTTCACCTATGCTACACCACAGTCACACACCTGGATGGTTTGAATAAAAAAAAAAAAAACTAAAATTATGGGCTGTTAAGACCTCAGGCCAGCGACGTGGCCCTAGATGACAAATTCAAAGACAAAAACACATGAAATTAAAAAAATGCCCCATGACTACATCAAAAGTCACATCTGAAGGAATTTAAAAATAATACACATGAGTACCAGAAGTATATAAGGAAAACAATGCAGAATATAAAAGAACTCAATAACAATGAAACATGGGAAATAAACAGGTCAAAAATTAAAAAAAAAAAAAATTCAGATGAAAGCTTTACCAATCAAGTCAGGTAAAGAGATTGACCAACTATTAGGATTGAATATAAAAACTATGCAAAAATGTTTAGACAATAGTCAAGAAAATAAATAAAAATATAACATTCATGACCCAAGACATTATTAAAAGAAAAAAAATATAAAACAAGGCTATAAAAATAAACAGAAAATACATATAAACATAATAAAAATATATGCTTTTCAAATTTAGTAAAAGAGGTGAATCTTTGGGAACTAAAAGTTTCTAGAACACTAAATAGCAAAAAAAAAAAAAAAAAGAGAATTTCTTCATGTCATTATTGCTAGGCTATTAATTATATGAAAAATAATTAATATTGAAAGCTGCAAGAGAAAAGTTGTGCATGACAAATAAAGGCAAGAAATCAGAACAATAGATTTCGCCAAAGAAATTCCAGTAGGGTGTAGTGATACTTGCTTTTAACCCAGCACAAGGCAGGCAGAGGTAAGAGAAGCATCATGAGTTTGAGGCCACACTCAGATGGCATAATGAATTCCAGTTTAGCCTGGGCTGCAGTGAGACTCTACCTTAAAAAAAAAAAAAAATATATATATATATATATATATATATCTCAAAAAAAAAGAAAGAAAAGAAATTCTAAAATAGAGGCAAAACAAATTGCTATACCTCAGTGCTTGAAAGTAATAGGTGTAGGCTTGATAGTAAATAACAGCTAGATCAGTGCATCCAACTAGGTGACGTTTGGTAATTAAGGGAGAAATTAAAAGTTTCCACACTGAACACAAACTAAAGGAATTCTTAACTTTGAGCGCATACTACAGTGAAGATACTTCAAGCAGTCATATGCACAGGTGAGAAATGTAAACAACTAAAAGTATATAAATAAGAATAATTTCCAGTAGAAAATTAGACAAGCAATTCATAGTTATACAAATATCAAATATCACATGACCAACAAATTACTAGGGATTAGTACATACCTCCCAATAATAATTGTTTGGACTCAATTCTACAATGAAAATATAAATACAAGCTCACAGAGTTGATTAAAAAAGAAATAAGACAAAGCTATTTTCTGAATGTAGAAAGAGCACTCCACTGACAAACGCAAATATATACTGAGAATAAATGGATGGAAAATTTTTACACTTGAAATAGAGCTTGAAAAGAAGGAAGAATAGTCATGTTAAAATCCGTGAAACAAAACCTCAGACTTCAAACCTAAATTAGTTAGGACAAACAACTCAGGTCAATTCATACTGGTCAAGGAAACAATCCTTCAAAAAGACACATTAGTAAACACATATGCCCCCTGCATCACTACTATATCATTCATGCAACAACACAATTGAACATAGCAGCACTCATGGACTTCAGCACCTTAAGTGTTAGTAACCTTAATATCCTACATATCAATTGTTCATTCAGAACACAAAATCCAGAAAGACAGAGGCCTAATTTCTATAATCTACAAAGAACACAAAAACCTAAACAATAAAAAGTCAAACAACCCACTCACAAAATGGGTCAAAGAACTGGACAGGCAGTTCTTAGAGGAAGAAATACAAATCGAAAACACACTCTTAAGAAAATGTTCATCATCCCTAATCGTCAGGGAAATGTAAATTAAAACAACTATGAGATTCCACCTTACCCCAGTAAAGATTAACATTAAAAAATCAAATGAAAACAAATACTGGTGAGGAAGTGGAGAAATAGGAACCCTCATACATTGCTGTTGAGAGTGTGGAATGGTACAACTACTTTAGAAAGCAATGTGGAGATTCCTAAAAAAAGGTTGGCTGTAGAGTTACCAACAGACCCAGTTATTCACTTACTGTGCATTTATCATAAAAGCTCCACACCTCAGTTCAGAGAGATTTGCTCAACAATGTTTATAGCTGCTCAATTCATAATAGCTAAGAATTGGAATCAACCCAGATGTCCATCATTAGATGAATGGGTAACCAAGATGTGGTATATATCTACATGGTGGAATTCTACACAGAAGTAAAGAAAACTGACACAATGAAATTTGAAGAAAAATAGTTGAATGGATCATTCTCAGTGAACGCATCCAATCACAGAACAGTAATTGTCATATAGTCTCACTCATCTGTGACTCCTAACCTGTATCTACCCGAGATGCCGATATACGTAATAAGGATCTTGAGGACTAGACAATAGAGAGGGTGTGGTGGGAGGGGAAGGTAAATGTGGGGGTTGGGGACACAAAACTGGACCCAAATGGCAATGGTACCATAAAATTCTACATCCTAATAGACAGACCAAATGGCTGAACCTTCACCAGGCCCTTACAGGGAACACCTGAACCACAAGACACTGGAGAGGGTAGGATCAAGGCTAACTTTAATCTTCTACATCTTCCCTCCCTTCCTCTCCCTCTTTCTCTCTATCTCTCTTCTCTCCAACTCTTCTATAATAGTTATCTTTTTCCTCATTTTCTGACCAATATCTGTCCAAGCAACTCATGGTCTAACCTACTTAGCAGCAAATAACCTGTTGTGATGCCCACACAAGTGCAATAGTGGCACACAGCCATGGTGGGGAACCAACTGCTCTTGATTTGGCTAACTGATCCCCTCGGTGGTATGGGACCCATATCTGGAGCTGGGAAACAAGTCAGAACCATATCCAAACATTAGCCCACTCTCCAGTATCAAGCTACCATCAAACATGGGCTACAAGATGGCCTACACCTATTAAATTCTCTATAAAAAATGTAAGGGTTATCTCATTTGTCCTGGTGCTAACTTATTCTAGGTTGGAGAATCTGCTTCTCTTTTTTCAGATAGATGCAGATCCTAATGAGAGAGCCACCCCATCATACTTCAAAAGGGCCCTGGCTGAAACTAAAAAAAATAAAAAATAAAAAAATGGCAAAACAAGCAAGGGTGCTGTTTTCCTGATGAACTGGATACCAGCACAAGGGGGAAGGAGACCAACACAGAGAAAAATCAACTCCTACCAAATCATAGAGCCAGAGCCCCAGAGGCCCCCAACACCTCATCACTGAAGCAGACCAAAAATGAACCAACATGGCTCAGGGAAATTTTGCGGAAGAGGGGGCGAAAAGAATGTCAGAGCCACATGTTGGGTCATGATTTACAGAGACATTTATCGTACCCATAACTGTGGGCTAACTCCACAATGCACAACCCATATACCTCAACAAGGAGGGGCTAATGTGGAGGGGTTATGTCATAGATGAACCTAATAATGGTAACAAACTGACTTTATTTGCTGAATAGAAAACTAATTATGAAAAAAAAAATTAAAAAAACAAAGACAGACTAAATGGTTGAACCTTTATCAGGACCTTAGAGGGAACACATGTATCACAAGGCCCTTGAGAGGGTACAATGAAGACTGACCTTAATCTTCTCCTCCCTCTCTCTCTCTCTCTTTATCTCTCTCTCTTCTATCTCTTTTATAATACCTATCTTTTTCTTCCTTCTTTTTGTTGGCACTGACCTATATAACTCCCAGTACCATCATGTGGTTAACATCCATAATGAGCTGTTAATTAGAGAGACCTACAAGTTTTCCCAAATGAAGACAGATTTCTTTCAGAGTACTTGATGGCCCACCAAAGGTTAGTGGTATGACCCTACTGCTGAAGACACCATGTGCCATTGGTACAGAACGTGGAGTGACCTGGCAGGTATCTGGAAGAGAGTTAGTCCCCAGACAGTTAGCTTATCTAGTGCCAGAAGGTGCTTCATGAACAACTAAGGGAAAAAGACCAACATCTGTCCAAGCAACTCATGATGTACACCACTCAGCAGCAAACAACCTGACCTGATGCTTACACAAGTACAATAGTGACACATAGCTATGGTATGAAACCAATTTCTGTTGATTTGGCTAATTGATTTTCTCAGTGGAATGAAACCTATAGCTGGAGCTGGGAAACACGTCAGAACCATATCCAAAAATGAGCCCTTTCTAAATTATCAAGCTCCCACCATTGTGTGCAGCAAGAGGGCTTACACCTATTAAATTCTCTCTAAAAAAAACACTGGTTATCCCATTTATCTGGCATTAGCTTCACTCTCTGTTGGAAAATTTGCTTCTTCTTTTCAGATGGATGCAGATCCTAAGTACAGAACCAGCCCATCTCACCTCAAAAAGGCCCCAGCTGAAACTAAGTGTAATTGGGGAAATAAGCAAGAGTGTTGCTTTCTTGGTGAACCTGGTACCAGCACAAGGGTGAAGGAGATAGACACAGAGAACAATTAACTCCTATCAAACCAGATGTCCAGAGACTCAGAGGCTCCCAAGACCTCATCACTGAAGCAGACCTAAAATGAACCCAACATGGCTCAGGGAAATTTGCGGAAGAGGGTCTGAACGAATGTTAGAAGCACATGTTGGGTCGTTGTGCACAGAGATATTGCCTCTTACCCATAACTTATGGTTGACCCCACAAGGCATGACCCACATTCCCCAAGGAGGAGGATCCCTGGGGGGGTGCAGGGAGGAGGCTAACGATGGTATCAACATGACTGTATACATTGTGCACATAACTAATTAAAAGTGCAAAAAAAAAATCAAGAAAGAAATATAGGTGACTTACAGTCAAGATGGCAGACTCATGACCATACAAATAAATGATAGTTTAGACCAAAAATACTCAGCAGGCATTTACTGAGTATTTCACCCAACAGTTACATAAGGCATAGTATTGTTAGCAGTTTATGTAACTTTATTAAAATACAGTATACTTCAGGACATAAAAAATTTTTTTTTTTAAATTTTTTATTTATTTGAGAGCGACAGACACAGAGAGAAAGACAGATAGAGGGAGAGAGAGAGAGAATGGGCGCGCCAGGGCTTCCAGCCTCTGCAAACGAACTCCAGACGCGTGTGCTCCCTTGTGCATCTGGCTAACGTGGGACCTGGGGAACCGAGCCTCGAACCGGGGTCCTTAGGCTTCACAGGCAAGCGCTTAACCGCTACGCCATCTCTCCAGCCCGACATAAAAAATTTTAACAAATAAAAGAGAATGATAATTATAAATAATATCCTAGTACAATGGGATGAAACTACAAAACTAAACAAGAGAAACTACAGAATAGAAACATAGAAAGTTTGAATAATACCATTCTAAAAAAATCAGTCTTTTCAAAAGAATCATGAAGAAATTTAAAGAAAAAAATTCTAGAATGAAAAGCAATGAAAGCACAATATACCTTCAAAGATACAATCAAATTGGTTCTAAGAGACAGAGTTTATATTTACAAATACCTATAATAAAGACAGATTTAACATAACAAAAATGCACATGGAAATTTTATAAAGTAATAAAAACTCAAACCCAAAGTCAATTAAGTAATGAAAGAATAAATATCACTGAGACAACATAGTGAATTCCATGTTAGCCTGGGCTAGAGTGAGACCCAACCTGGAAAAAAACATATCAGAGTTAGAATTAATAAATTGTTAAGTAGAAAAATACAAAGGAAATTGAATGAAAGTTGTTTATTTGAGAGGATAAACAAATCTTTAGGCAAACTAAAAGGGAGGCAATTTAATAAAATTGGACATAAAAGTAGTGAAATTATAAAATATATAGAATGTATCTAATATTCAGAAGTTATTAGACAGTGTTTTCAAAATATAATCTCCATAAATTAAAAATGTTAAGAGATATTAATTTTTTCAATACACATATGACCTTACAAAAATGAACAAAGAAGATTTAAAAACAATTATTTTGACCAATAATGGGCAATAAGAAGAAGGTAGTGAAAATTTCTACAACAGTGAAACTCTCAGTACTGGGTGTATTTATTACTGAAATCTATCAGGTTTTACAAAAGAATTAAAGTAAATGATTCTCAAACTATTCCTGAAAATAGAGGTACAATTCCAAACTCATTCTACAGGTTCAGTTTTCCCCAATGTATAAAGTATATATAGACATAACAAAAAGAAAAGTTTCTTGATGAAAAATCAATGCAAAAACCCTTAGTAATGCTTGGAAACCAGATTGAACATTGCATTATGACCATCATCCATAATTATCCTTTTTAAAGAGTTACAGGAAGGAAAGTATATTTCAACATATACAAATGGATAGTGTAATACACTTTGATGTCCACAAACACATAAATACTTCTGAATGACAAATGTGTATGTAAAAAATGAATCTGCAATGTATTTTCTGTTTTTCTCACTATGAAGTCATAAAGACAACTACAATACTTGCAGAAAATGTATCTGTATTTTTATGTTTATTATTTTGAAGCACTGCCTTAAAAAGTCCATAAAATTTTATGTTGTTTGGATGAACTATACTTATTTCTTTGTATGCATTGTAGGCATGTTATTTATTTCCATTCTCATAATTTTAAATGTTTATTTATTTAGAAATAAATCCTTTTTAAAATTATCTAATATTCCAAACATTCAAAATTAAGCACATGAAATAAAGATGAGCATTAATTCTTTCACTTATGAAAGTGGATAGCATGGAAACTGCCACACAACTTGTAATTTGTTATGGCAGGCTTATCAAAGTGACACAGAATTATATGATAATATTTTCACCTTGAACAACTGAGGCAAATACAGGCACTGGTAATTGGGTGATAAATAAGAAAGCTATGGTAAAACCAGCAATCAGACTCCATACTGTACTTTCAGGAGTCAAATAAAAGAATTAAATATGGCATTCAAGTATTATGTAAGTATAATGAATCTCCTTCTATATCTGTATTTTTGAAAGCACAACTCTCTTCATAATAAAAATGCTTATAATACATATTTGAATTAGTAACCTAAGGTTTAAATATAATAATAAATGTTTATTCATTGGAATGTATTACACTAACAATTTTCATTTATGATTTTGATTCTTGTTAAAAAATACATAGCTAAATATTGCTGTAAAAATAGTTCAGGGACTGGAGGGATGGTTTAGTGGTTAAGGTGCTTGCCTGCAAAGCTGAGGGAACCAGGTTCGATTTCCCAGGACCCATGTAAGCCAGGTGCACAAAGTGGTGCATGCACCTGGAGTTTTTTTGTGGTGGCTGGAGGCCCTGGCATGTCCGTTCGCTTTCTCTCTGTCTCAAATAAATAAATAAAAATATTTTTAAAATACTTCAAAGTAGATTATTTATACATTACTTAAGTGTCAGATTCTCTAATTTGAAAAGATAATCATTATCTAATCAATACACTTGAAGGGTTTTGGCAAACTATGGAATTCAGATTAAAAATTCAGCGTTTTAGCTTTACATTTCTTAAGACAATCGTCATACTGCTCTTCAACATATTATAGGGCTTATATAGAGGTGAAACATACCAAGCCAATGTTGTGACCTAACTTTTCCATTTTATCATTATTAACAGTAAAAAAGTATCTCTTTAAAAAAACATATCTCTTTGAATCAATAGTATTTGGAATAGGATAAACTATGGAGACATGCAAATTTTCCCTAGTTTTATGGATTCCATAATAATTGATTAACTCCTCATGCTGCACTTATATACTCTAAATCTTACATATTATTTTATATTAAATGTTGACTATATCTTATAACTGCTCAATGTAAAACATTTAATTTAGGATTCAAAAAAAGCTTTTCTTAGTGTTACCTGAATTAGAGGAAAAATGTGCTCACATTAGTGACAGAAACAGTCATACAAAAAACAATTTTAGTCTCTAAAAGAAAATTCTATAACTCAGAAATGTATTTAATGGCTATCTTCAGCAATTGAGTTAGTGACAGTTTAGACTCATGGAAGACTATTTTCTTAGCTCTCAGATTTATGTTTGTCTCTCATTATTTTGTGCTGCCAATCATGACTTTGTTGTATTAAGAATTTAATTTTAACATTTTTAGTTTATAACCTATTTGATCATATTCTTTGTATTACTTGATGGTTACTCAGTATTCAACATGACTATTCTGAAAGGTTTTTAATTTCTTAAAAAATAACCCTCACACCCACACTAGAATATTGTGCTTTTGTTTTTTGTAGGATTTTTTTTTCTCTAAATAGTAAGTTCACATTTTGGTAGAGTGAAATACTTTTTCTTTTCCCATTTCTATAACCACTTCCCTCCAGTTATACTCTCTAATTAGTCAAATTGGTGTCACCCAATTAACTTATCTAGGATTCTGATCAGTCTGCTCACTCCTTAAGTGAGACATGCCCTCAGGATAAGAAAGCTTGTTTTTAATCGTTTCTGAAGGTCAAATAGAGTAATAATGTGCACAATCCCTCCACATTTTTTTTTGTTGCCCTGGTTTCCCCATACCTATTTGTAAGAGATTATGACTTCCAAAAATAATAATAACTATGATATTTACTTATTTTAGCCTTTCTGACCCAAGAGAGCTCAAAATTACACAATTTATTTAATACCTCAACTGTACATAAGTCCATGTTAATGACAAAATATAATGTCATTGTAAGTTCCCATATGGGATGTTATGAAAATCACATTTTATATGGAATAAATGACAAGGGAGAGATCAGATCTCTCTTTTCTCATATTATTTATTTATTTTTTTTCTGATTCTATCTTTATTTAATTTAATTTATTTATTTATTTTTTTTTTTTTGATTTTTCAAGGTAGGGTCTTACTCCAGCGCAGGCTGACCTGGAATTCACTATGGAGTCTCACGGTGGCCTCGAACTCACGGCAATCCTCCTACCTCTGCCTCCCGAGTGCTGGGATTAAAGGCGTGCGCCACCACGCCCGGCTCTATCTTTATTTTTAAAAGTCATGTATAACCAAAGTGAAGTATTGTTTCAGGTTAGTTGGCATGTGGCAATTGCTCACAAATATAGTGGTAGGTTCACATTAATTATTCTATTCATTGCCTGAACTTTCTTTTCTTTTTTTGAAGTTTTGAAGTCAAGTTTATTGAATCAATGATACAGAATGAACTCTCCTTCTATATATGAAAGTTCTATGGAGTAGACCATGGCTTGAGGACTTGTTGGTATTTCTTGTCTCCATCTTTTAATCTTAAGCCTCCTTAGCCTGAACCTATTTTACTAGATGTGCTATTATAAGGTTTAAATGCTATCTTGGAGGACCGTGGTAATATTCTGAGGTGAATTTGCTAGTATGCTTATAATGATTACACAATACTATTTTTTTCTTTCTTTTTTTTAAATTTTAATTTATTAGTTTTCTTTTCAGCAAATACAGGCAGTTTGGTACCATTGTTTAGGCTCATCTATGATCTACCCGCTCCCACTGGACCCTCCTTGTTGATGTAAATGGGTCGTGCATTATGGAGTTAGCCCGCAGTTATTGGTATGATAAATGTCTCTGCATATCATGACCCAACATGTGGCTCTGACATTCTTTCTGCCCCCTCTTCCATAAAATTTCCCTGAGCCATGTTGGGTTCATTTTTGGTCTGCTTCAGTGCTGAGGTGTTGGGGGCCTCTGAGGCTCTGGCTCTCTGATTTGTTGGAGTTGATTTTTCTCTGCCTTGGTCTTCTTCCCCTTTGTGCTGGTATCCAGTTCACAGGAAAACATCACCCTTGCTTGTTTCGCCAATTGTCCTTAGTTTCAGTAGGCCCCTTTTGGGGTATGTTGGGGCAGCTCTCTCCTTAGGATCTGCATCTATCTGAAAAAGAGAAGCAGATTCTCCAACGGAGAGTAAGTTAGCACCTGGAAAATTGAGATAACACTTACTTTTTTGATAGAGAGTTTGATAGGTGTGGGCCCTCTTGTACCCCATGATTGATGGTAGCTTGATATTGGAGAGTGGGCTTATATTTGGGTATGGTTCTGACTTGTTTCCCACCTCCAGCTCTGGGGCTCGTACCACTGAGGGAGGCAAGCATGAGACACAATACTATTTTTAAAGATTAATTTTTTGAAAGAACAGAAAGAGAGGGAAAGAGTAGGGGATGGATATGCCAAGGCCTCTTGAACTCCAAACACATGTGCCAATTATGCATCTAGCTTTATGTAGGTACTTGGAATTGAACCCAGGTAAGTAGGCTTTGAAAGCAAAGTACCCTTAACTGCTGAGCTATCTCCTGAGCCTCCAAGGTCCTGTTTTGAATGTCAAGCTGTTTCCATGTAGTCTTTTTCCATAAGGAGAGCAATGTTTCTTCCAACCTGTTCTTGCCCACTTACATTTTCAAGTAGAAGTTTAACATTTTTTTTTTAAATTTTTTTGTTGTTGTTCATTATTTATTTATTTATTTGAGAGTGACAGACACAGAAAGAAAGATAGATAGAGGGAGAGAGAGAGAATGGGCGCGCCAGGGCTTCCAGCCACTGCCAACGAACTCCAGACACGTGCACCCCCTTGTGCATCTGGCTAACGTGGGACCTGGGGAACCGAGCCTCGAACTGGGGTCCTTAGGCTTCACAGGGAAGCGCTTAACCGCTAAGCCATCTCTCCAGCCCTAACACTTTTTTTAAATAAGCCTTTTATTTTTTATTTATTTGAGACAGACAGAGAGAGAGAGAAAGAGGCAGATAGAAAAAGAGAGAGAATTGGCGTGCCAGGGCCTCTAGCCACTATGAATGAACTCCAGATGCATGCAGCACCTTGTGCATCTGGATTATGTGGGTCATGGGGAATTGAACCCTGGATTCTTAGGCTTTGTAGGCAAGAACCTTAATTGTCAATCCATTTCTCCAATCCGAAGTTTATTTAATATATAATTAAGCCAGGCTTGGTGTTGCATGCCTCTGATCCCAGCAGTCTGGAGGTAGAGGTAAGAAGATTGCAGTGAGTTCAAGGCCACTCTGAGACTACACAGTGGATTCCAGGTCAGACTGAGCTAGAGTGAGATACCTACCTCAAAAAAAAAAAAAAAAAAAAAGGGCTAGTGAGATGGTTTAGCAGTTAATGTGCTTACCTGTGAAGCCTAAGGACTCAGATTCAATTTTCCAGTATCCATGTAAAGCCAGATGCATGGAGTGTGGTATGCATCTGGAGTTTGTTTGCAGTTGCTGGAGGCTCTGCTCTCTCCCTTTCTCTCTCTCTCTCTGCCTCCCTCTCAAATAAATAAAAAAAAATAAGTTAATTTTACTTACTTACTTGAAATATATAGAAAGACAGAGAGAAGAGAGAAATTGAGAGAGAGAAAGAGAGGGAGAGAATAAGTACCCAGAGCTTCTTGCCACTGCAAATGAACTCCAGATTCATTTCCACTCTGTGCATCTGAGTTTACATGGGTACTGCGGAATAGAATCCGGGTCATTATACTTTGCAGTCAAGCATCTTAACTTATGAGCCATTTCTCCAGACCCATTTTCTGAATGTTCTTTTCATAACTATAAGCATATATGTGTGTGTGAAATACATAATAATTGAATGTGGGTAGTGTCCCAATAAAAACAAGTTTAATTTAAATATTTACTTTCTTTTGAAAATACCTGGCTGCCTTTTTTATGGCTACTAATGATTGAGCTAAGTATGTTGGTTTTTCTTTTTTTTGAAATTTCTTTGTTAAGATAGCTGGAACCTTCTTTTTGTACCAACATGTTCTTTTTCCATATTGAGTATGCCCATAAGTAATTAAAATAAAATAATAAAATAAAATAAATGGAGACAATATATGTGTACAAATCTTCTTAACATTGTTCTGTAAAATAACACAATGATCTAAACAACAGTAAATGTCACGGAGCAAATCTTACCAATGATGGAAATCATTTTATTTAAAGAATACCAATAGATGACTGGGCTTCTGCATGAGAATGAAAATACTTAATAGCAGAGGCCAGTAAGTTAAAAAGGAGACATAAAGGGAAGAGAAAGGAAGGGAGGAGGGTACTTAATAGGTTGATATTGTATATATGTAAGTACAATGATTGTGATGGGGAGGTAATATGAGTGAGAATGGAATTTCAAAGGAGAAAGTGTGGGGGGAGGGGCGATTAACATGGGATTTTTTTTATAATCATGGAAAATGCTAATTAAAAATTTTTAAAAAATAATAAAAAATAAAAATCAAGGTTTCTGTCACGTGTAAGACAAATAGTTTTATCCTAATAAAAATTTAAAATTTCTATTACAAAAAAGTAATAAAGAATACCAATGAGTCATTTGGGAAAATAATCATTACAGGTCATGTTATCTTTAACATTGAATATTCACCAAATAAATGAAGTAGTTTAAATTATTAAAAGTATTGTATTCTGCCAAGTGCTGATCAAAACAAGTAATCTGCAGCATCATTAGGGCACAAGTCTTCTTGAATTTGATGAAAAAGAAAGTTTTCATAGCAAAGTACTGAACATCTAATAAGCACTCAGAAAACAAGTAATGATTTGTAACTGATATTTATGATATTCTTCCATTCATTAGCATTCATAATGACTATTCTGCTAATAGAGAAAATGTTTTTCTGTCATTCAAGGCATTAATTTATCCAAAGATATGATTAAAATGTCCTCACAGTTAATGAAAAGAATTAATACAATTTTAGTAAGTACATAAATGTCAGCTAAAAATTGTTAACTGTGTCTGTTACAACTGTCCTCTCTTTGTTAAAATTCATTAGATTAAATACATATTATAAGTATATGACATAAAAGATCATATTATATATATATATATATATATATATATGCAATAACTAATTGACAATTTATGTTCTTCCTCATCTTACATATATATTTATTATCCTTAGTCATGTATTATATTCAACATAATTCTATAAAAACTAGAGAAGAAAAAATACAATAATACAATAATCCTGAATCTAATCAGAAGAAATTATGTCCTCTTTTAGATTCATGTGAAAACAATGAGCTATTTCCCCTGGATTTCTTATAAATATATCACTGGCATCACAATACTTTCAGTTGATAATCAGTAATAATACAATGTTTTGATAATTCTTTTGTCTTTTTATTTTTTGAGGTAGGGTCTCACTCTGGTCCAGGCTGAACTGGAATTAATGATGTAGTCTCAGGGTGGCCTAGAACTCATGGCCTCCTACCTCTAAGTCCCAAGTGCTGGAATTAAAGGCTTGCACCACCATGCCTGGCTAGTTCTTTTAAAAAAATATATTGAGAGTTTAATAGGTATAGGCCCTCTTGTATCCCATGATTGATGGTAGCTTGATATTGGAGAGTGAGCTTATGTTTGGATGTGGTTCTGACTTGTTTCCCAGCTCCAGCTATGGGTCTCGTACCTCTGAGGGGATCAGTTAGCCGAATCAAGAGCAGTTGGTTCCCCGCCATGGCTGTGTGCCACTATTGCACTTGTGTGGGCATCACAACAGGTTATTTGCTGCTAAGTAGGTTGGACCATGTGTTGCTTGGACAGATATTGGTCATTTTCTCGCAGTCACCCATGTAGCACCTTCTGGCATTAGACACGCTGACTGTCCAGGGACTGATTTTCTCCTGGCTTCCAGCAATGCCGTTCCATTTTACATGTCAGCTGCATATGGTGTCTTCAGCAATAGGGTCTTACCACTAACCTTTGTCATCAAGTACTCTGACAGAAATCTGTCATTCTTTTAGAAAACCTTGTAGGTTTCTCTGATCAAAAGCTCATTGTGGGTGATAGCCCCATGCTGGTACTGGGAGTTACAGGTCAGTGTCCCCTAAGAAAATGAGGAAGAAAGGTAACTAATATATAGGAGTTAGAAAGGAGAGAGAGAGAGAGGGGGGGGGGAAGGGAGGGAGGGAAGATGTAGAGCATTTAGGTTAGACTTGATTCTACCCTCTCCAGTGTCTTGTGGTTTAGGTGTGTCCTGTAAGGGCCTGGTGAAGGTTCAGCCATTTGGTCTGCATTTTAGGAATTAGAATTTTATGGTACCATTGCCGTTTGGGTCTAGATTAGTGTTTCCCACCCCTTCGATGCCCTCCCCTCCCTCCCCATCCCCCCTAGTGTCTAGTCCATGAGATGCTTGCTGGGTGGGTAAGATAACTTGGCTAGATTCAGGTTAGGTACTGTAGATGAGTGAGATTATTTGGCGATATTTTTTCTGTGATTGGGTAAGTTCACTGAGAATGATCTGTTCCAGGTTCAACCATTTTTCCTCAAATTTCTTTGTGTCATTTTTTCTTACTGATGTATAGAATTCCATTGTGTAGATATGCCACATCTTAGTCATCCATTCTTCTAGTGATGGACATCTGGGTTGATTCCAGCTCTTAGCTATTACAATTTGAGCCGCTACAAATATAGTTGAGCAACTCTCTCTGGCCTGTGGTTTGAAGGTTTTAGGGTAGATGCCCAGTAAGGGAATAACTGGGTCTGTCTCTATAAAAAAAGTAAGGGCTATCTCATTTGTCCTGGTGCTAACTTACTCTACATTGGAGAATCTGCTTCTCTTTTTCAGATGGATGCAGATTCTAAGGAGAAAGCTACCCCATCATACCTCAAAAGGGACCTGGCTGAAACTAAGGAAAATTGGTGAAACAAGAAAAGGTGTTGTTTTCTTAATAAACCGGATACCAGCACAAGAGAGAAGGAGACCCACACAGAGAAAAATCAACGCCTACCAAATCAGAGAGCCAGGGCCCCAGAGGCCCCCAACACCTCATCATTGAAGCAGACCAAAAATGAACCCAACATGGCTCAGGGAAATTTTGTGGAAGAGGGGGCGGAAAGTATGTCAGAGCCACATGTTGGGTCATGATATACAGAGACATTTATCATACTAATAACGGTGGGCTAATTCCACAATGCATGACACATATACCTCAACAAGGAGGGGCCAATGGGGAAGGGGTAGGTCACGGATGAACCTAATAATGGTACCAAACTGCCTGTTCTTGCAGAATAGAAAACTAATAAAAAAAAAAAGTATGAGAGAGAAAGAGACAGATAAAGAGATAGAGAGAATGGGCATGCCAGGGTCTCCAGCCACTGCATATGAACTCCAGGCACATGTGACCCCTTGTGCATCTGGCCTGGCTATGTGGGTCCTGAGGAATTGAACCCATGTCCTTAGGCTTCACAGGCAAATGCTGTAACTGCTGAACTGTTTCCCAAGTTCCCATTTTGATAGTTCTTAATCGATAAGTACATACTTACGTTTTACAGGTCTTTATGTATTTAGGAGTATTAAAACTTCATAATTTTAATGAACAGATAGCTTAAGTAAATGTCATACACTGTGTCCTAAATTAAGCTACTACAAAAGTATTTTAGAAATTTAGAAATATCCTCTATATATGTGTACTGGCATACTTAAAAATATTTCTTTGAGCTGGGCGGGTGTGGTGGCTCACTCGGGAGGCAGAGGTAGGCGGATCAACATGAGTTCAAGGCCGCCTTGAAACTACACAGTTAATTCCAGGTCAGCTTGAGCCAGAGTGAGAACCAACCTGGAATAACAAAACAAAACAAAAATCATTGTGATTAATTAAAAAAAAAAAAAAAGATTTATAGGGCTAGAGGGATGGCTTAGTAGTAAAGGCATTTGCCTGCAAAGCCAAAGGACCCAGGTTTGTTTCCCCAAGACCCACATTAGCTAGATGCACAAGGGGGCACACACATATAGAGATTGTTTGAAGTGGCTGGAGGCCCTTTCATGCCCATTCTCTCTCTCTCTCTCTCTCTTTCTTTCTGTCTGTCTCTCTCTTTCTTCCAGAAATTACTTCCATAAGTAAGGATCACAATGAAAAAAGGACATGTAGATGCTGGCAGATGTTGACAAAAAGTGGAAAAATGGAGGATGTGATGGAGTTGCTGATTTTTATTTTATTTTATTTTATTTTATTTTATTTTATTTTATTTTATTTTATTTTATTTTATTTTTATGGTTATCATAACACAAGTAAATGAAAGTACATGGTAGATCTGTGCTAAAGAGACTTCCTCTGTTTAAAAACATGAAATCTATGGGGAAAAAATTAGTCTATGCAAAAGAAGAGTTGACAGAAGACAACTTTCAGGTGTGACCTTTTGTCAAGAGGAAGCCCATGAGTCAGCATCCAGATAGGGGTCTTAGTACAGGTAATTTAATTATAGAGCCAGGGAATATTCTACCTTTGAACTGGTGCAGTTGTGTAAAACTTAAACAAGAAGTGAAAAAGCCTTCTATATCCTGGTTTGTGAGATAGTTGAGCATGGGATGGAGATGTGTCAGACTGAGCACTGAAACGCTGAGTAATATAATTATTCATTGCTCCTGTAGAGAGAGGCTACATAACCTGAGGCAATAAAGTATTTTTAAATATATTTGAAAACGAATTTGACAAGTCCTGTGTTGAGTTGGTGCATGTAGGAAAAAGGAGATACCAAATGTTTTTCTTGTGGGATAGGAAGCTTTACATATTGAACAACATTTTGATAAAGTGCTAAACAAGTAAATGAGTAACAGATCAATTCATGTACAAAATATTATTTATCCCAGCAACGGGAATTTATTCCATAAAGAGAACTCTGCATCCATTGTTCCCCTTCAATAATGTATATTGGGTTAGAAATGACTTACCCCACCCAACTCTGGATCATTTCAGTTACTACTTATGGCTGATGAAGAAGCAAGGGCTACAAATTCAGCACCAAGCCTCCATCACCCTATTGAAGTGGCAAGTGCTATCAGCAGACAAAGGCCAGGACGTGCTTCACTTGTTTTTTTAAATAAATTATTTTATTTTTTATTTATTTTTATTTTTATTTTATTTTTTATTAAGTAGATTTTTAAAAATTTTTTTTGTTCATTAAAATTTATTTATTTATTTGAGAGTGACAGACATAGAGAGAAAGACAGATAGAGGGAGAGAGAGAGAATGGGTGCTCCAGGGCTTCCAGCCACTGCAAACGAACTCCAGACACGTGGGCCCCCTTGTGCATCTGGCTAATGTGGGACCTGGGGAATCGAGCCTCGAACTGGGGTTCTTCGGCTTCACAGGCAAGCACTTAACAGCTAAGCCATCCCTCCAGCCCTAAGTAGTTTTGTATTCAGTAATTACAGTCAGTTTGGTATCATTATTAGGCTCATCCATGACCTACCCCCTTCCCTTGGGCCCTCCTTGTTGAGGTATATGGGTCATGCATTGTGGAGTTATCCCACAGTTATGGGTAAGATAAATGTCTCTGCATATCATGACCCAACATGTGGCTCTGACATTCTTTCCGCCCCCTCTTCTGCAAAATTTCCCTGAGCCATGTTGGTTCATGTTTGGTCTGCTTCAGGGATGAGGTGTTGGGGGCCTCTGAGGCTCTGGCTCTCTGATTTGGTAGGAGTTGATTTTTCTCTGTGTTGGTCTCCTTCCCCCTTGTGCAGGTATCCAGTTCATCAGGAAAACAGCACCATTGCCTATTTCGCCATTTCTTTTAGTTTCAGCCAGGGCCCTTTTGAGGTATGATGGGATAGTGCTCTCCTTATCTGAAAAAGAGAAGCAGGTTCTCCAAGGGAGAGTAGGTTAGCACCAGGACAAATGAGATAACCCTTACTTTTTTATAGAAAATTAAACAGGTGTAGACCCTCTTGTAGCTCATGATTGATGGTAGCTTGATATTGGAGAGTGGGCTTATGTTTGGATATGGTTCTGACTTATTTCCCAGCTCCAGCTATAGGTCCCATATCACTGATGGAATTAGTTAGCCAAATAAAGAGCAGTTGGTTCCCCACCATGGCTGTGTGCCCCTATTGCACTTCTGTGGGCATCACACTAGGTTATTTGCTGTAGGTTAGACCATAAGTTGCTTGGATAGATATTGGTCATTTTCCCCCAGTCGCCCATGTAGCACCTTCTGGCACTAGATGCGCTGACTGTCTGGAGACTGACTCTCTTCCAGCTTCCAGCCATGCTGTTCCATTTCACATGTCAACCACCTAAGGTGCTTTCAGCAATAGGTTCTTACCACTAACCTTTGGTGGGTCATCAAGTCCTCTGACAGAAATCTGCCTGTCTTTTAGGAAACCTTGTAGGTCTCTCTGATCAAAAGCTCATTGTGGATGATAGCCACATAGTCTCACTCATCTACAACACCTAACCTGAATCTATCCAAGATACCTTACATACTCAGCAAGCATCTCATGGACTAGACACTAGGATGGATGGGGAGGGAGGGAAGGGCATCGAAGGGGTGGGAAACAGAAATCTAGACCCAAATGGCAATGGTACGACAAAATTCTACTTCCTAAAAGGCAGACTAAATGGCTGAACCCTCACCAGGCCCTTACAGGGAACACCTGAACCACAAGACACCGGAGAGGGTATGATGAGGATTCACCTTAATCTTGTAGATCTTCCAACCCTCTCTCTCTCCCTCTCTCGCCCTCTCCCTCTCCCTCCCTCCCTCCCTCTCTCTCTCTCTCTCTCTCTTTTCTCTGTAACTCTTGCATATTAGTTATCTTTTTCCTCTTTCTCTTAGTGGGCACTGACCTGTAACTCCCAGTACCTGATTCCCTTTGAACTGCAGCTGAGCAGAACTTCATGAGAGAGTCCCACAGTTATACTCACAGGTGAAAAGATGCTCAATGGGCTTTTGGCAGTTACCCTGAACAGCTCATGAAAAATGACTGGATTGTAGAGTACTACAGAAGGTAGCATATACCAACTATGTTGCTGTGCTCAATATTGCCCTATTGACGGAACAATTGGTTCACATAATAAGATCTTTACATACTCTATTAGAACTTGCTGAATTTTATCTCTGTAGCAAAAATTGGAAGTTGGATGGAATAACAGTGAGCCTAGAGACTCTGCTAACCCTCTGTACATTATTTATTATATAATACGAACTCATAATATCTTGCATATACAATGACAGTGAAAGCAACAATTAAAGAGCGATAATGATTCAATTCCCTAAAAATTGTTGGTGAATGAGGCACTCTACACTCCCAAACCCATACAGTCTGTTACCATTGCTGTTGGCTGCATGTCAGAATAAAATCATTTGATTTAATCCCATATTAACTTCAGAAGAAAATTCAACTTTTCTTGAAGATTTATGTAAGATAATTGAGCCTTCTAAAAGATTGGAAACTTGATAGCATTTTAAGATTTTGCTTTATTAATCTCCTTATATACAAGATTATATAGACATTGTGGAATATGCAGACAATATAAATTCATTGTTATATAAAGTTTATCACATTTAAATTCTTCTGTATAAAATAAAATTCATTGCATTCATTCTCAGTCTGAATATTTATCTGTCTAACAAATAATACAAACATGTTTAAGTATTTAAGAGGATATTTTGTGAACAAATGAAGTTTCTGAAATATGATGTGCAATGAAATGTCCTTAATTCTGAGACTTCTCCAGCAACACTTGTATTGGGTCAACTTCTAATAGACACCTGTATATAATCCGTGTATAAAATTAGAAAAAATACAAGCACCAGCTCTTACTAGAAAACAACCTGCCATTTGTTAAAATATACAATTAGCTCTAATTTTTAAAGTGAGGGTTTACAGTTAATTTGGGGGCATGGAAAGTATGACACAAAAATTTTATTTAAATATGGTATGGTTTATAATAATGTGAAATAGAGTAAGGATACATTGAAATGCAGCCTTTTTGTTCTTTTGGTTTTTTGAGGTAGGGTTTTACTCTACCCTAGGCTGGCCTGCAATTCACTCTGTAGTCCCAGCCTGGCCTCAAACTCACAGTGATCCTTGTACCTCTGCCTCATGACAACTATGTTAACAGTGTGGACCACGCGTCACTGACCAATACAGCTTGTTAATAATCTTCCCTCTAGGTAAGTATTTACCTTTGAAGTCTAAATCAACTGGCTGGAAATATCTGAAACTGGTAACTTACTTTATTAATAGCAGACATCACAAGACTGTAAAGTCTGTGAGATCAACTCCAAAGTTTACTGGTATACCTTTCTAGAAAATTCATACTTCCTGTTGTTATTCGGTACTAGCTACCATGCACCTGGGTACCTGTACAGGGCAGATTGAGTATCCATAATTGGTCTTGAACATTGTCACTCAGAGGGTGGCAGAGATCATGACAAGAAACAATTAAATTGTCTTTTATGGAATAACATCAGATGCCACATGCCACTATTTCACAATATCTAAGTAGTCCATAATTCAGCTATATTAACTGGATAGATGGGAAAGAGAACTATGTATCTTCATGTAAATATAAGAAAAGTCATTTAAATCTGTCATGAAAACTGGTGAGCCAGCTTACCATTTTCCTTCCAGTAATTCATACTTTCAAGCCTACTAATTCATAAAAAAAATTCTGTACATAAACTCTCCAATTTATTATCCATCTTTAATATCAAAAAACCTGGTCTTTCATAAAGGGTAGGGAAAGGAAGGGAGGAGGATACTTAATAGGTTGATATTGTACATATGTAATTACAATGAATGTAATGGGGAGGTAATATGATGGAGAATGAAATTTCAAATGGAAAAGTGTGGGGGTGGGGAGGGAGGGAATTACCATGGGATATATTTTATAATCATGGAAATTTGTTAATAAAAATTAAAAAAAAAAACCTGGTCTTTGAGAATCTGGTTTAGATTTGAGTGATACGTATCAGTTCTGGTACCTTGAAAGCAGATGGTCTTGAGCTGAAAATGTGGGAAAGAAAGACAAAATTATTTTTCTATTTTTTCTTTATTTATAATGGTAGAAAATAGACTTTTAAAATGTATAAATACACTGTAATGATAGTCTGAATGATAATCTCAAATCATACCATTACCTTATGCCCCTAAATCTTTACAACTCTTCTTATGTGCCATTTGGAAAAATGGGATACTGATAAGCCTCAGATTCTGGCTACTACAACTGACTTATTCTGGGTTTTTGAATCATGAACTTAAAAGTTATATTTTTATGTTGCTTAATATGTCTATATGGAAATTTGTTACAGCAACAATGTGAATATCATTATTTTCTGACTATATCTTAGATTTAAAATTTAACAAGATATTATTTAATTTTGGTAAATTTTACAACCTGGATAATATTAAAATTTTAAACCTTGAAGTCCATTCCTTTTTTAGGATAAATGATTCTAAAAGTCATTACCTACCATTTTACTATAAGTGTCTAGAAGAAGTCAGGTGTTACCATTGTTATCTTCATAGTTAGCCAATACACTTTACTATATAATGGGATGTTGAAGTTTTTTTATCCCCTCTGTCACACCACAAAACAAAAGAATTTTCTTGTGAGAGATGACTATATATTGATGTAACAGAGATAGTTATTTAATGATCATTTTGATATTACAAATTAAATTACCAATAATATTTTAATAACTTCTGATATTTCATATGATGCTGCCTAGATAATATTCTGTTGCAATTTATTATTTATTTTTTCTTAAGGGATGGTATCTATGATCCTTTGCACTATAATAATGGGATACCATATAATACATGACTTACAATCAATAGAAATTTATGTCTTGTATTTGGAGCCATGATGCATATAGATTTTGTATTTGGCAAGTGATCATTTCATATTTCAGCAACATGTGACTACTATGTAATAACCTCATAAAAGAAGTAAGAAAGCTCCACTAAGTCATTAATAGTCACAAGGATTTCCCCCTACATGGCCTTTGCATATTACAAGGGCCACACCTCCAAATATCATTACACTGGGAATTGGATTGTAATATATGACTTTGTAGGGGTATCCTCAGCTTTCTTAATGTTTTGCATATGCTCATCAAATATATGTTACCTATTTATTATGAGTTTGAGAAAAAAACTACTCACTTTCTATTTATAATGATTAAAGTCCTCAATAAGTGTCATTCAGAGACCAGGATTCACTTTTGCACAAATAATCATATTGCAGCAGCCAATTACGAAGGTGGGCATTTCAAGATGATTTATCACAAATGGGCTCATTTTAATTTTAAAAGATTCTTTCAATAAAATTAACTAAACAGACACACACACTCATATATATGTATGTGTGTGTGTGTGTGTGTGTGTGTGTGTGTGTGTATGTGTGTTTGTGTATAATCTAAATATTTTCCTATTTACTATATGAATACAATAATGTCATACACATCAATGACATTCTGCATGACAAGAAGACAGGTTAAATTTCAAAGAAAGAATTAATTAAAATCAAGAGTGATAATTTGAAAGTTGTCTCTCTCTTTTTTTTTTTTTCTTCAGCAGTTTGGTCAGGGGTTCATTAATCTTGTTTATTTTTTCAAAGAACCATGTCTTCCTTTCATCAAGAGAAGTATCAAATTAACAAAATCAGAAATGAAAGAGGAGAGATCACAACAGACATCAATAAAACTGGAAGAATCATTTGAACGTACTTCTGAAACCTCTCCTCCACAAAATTAAATAATCTGGAGGAGATAGATGAATTTCTAGACACATACCACCTACCAAAACTAAACTCAGAGCAGACTAATATTCTAAACTAACCTACCACATCCAAATCTCCTCATCCATGGAGATTGAAAAGTTAATCAAAAACCTCCCCACAAAGAAAAGTCTAGGACCAGATGACTTCTCAGCTGAATTCTATCAACCTTCACAGAAGAACTCAAACCAATATTTCTCAAACTATTATGCATAATTGGAGACCAGAGAATCCTCCCAGATTCCTTTTATGAAGCTAGCATCCCTGTAATAACAAAACCAGACAGAGATGCAACAAGAAAAGAAAATTAAAGGTCTATTTCCCTAGATGCAAAGATTCTGAGTAAAATCCTTTCAAAGTGAAATCAATAAGACATCAATAGCATGATTCAAGTTGATCAAGTGGGTTTCATCCCAGGGATACAGGGATGGTTTAGTGTATGGAAATTGGTCAACATAAATAACATAAATAAACTGAACCAGAAGAAACACATGATCATCTCAATTGATGCAGGAAAGGCCTTTGACAAACTACACCATCACTTCATGATCAAAACGCTGGAAATAACAGGCATGAAGGGTTTATATCTCAACACAATAAAGGGTGTATATAAAGCTCCCAAATGCCAGCTAATACTTAATAGGTAAAAACTCAAGGAGTTCACACTGAGATGGGGCAGAAGACAGGGATGTCCACTTTCACCACTGCTCTTTAACATAGTATTATAATTACTAGCATAATAATTGACAGAAGAAAGAGATAAAAGGGATTCAAATTGGAAAAGGAGAAATCAAGTTAGCCTTATTTGCAGAAGACATGATCCTATTCATTAGTGACCTGAAAGTCTCCATCCCAAAACTTCTAAAGGTGAAAAATTCATTCATCAAAGTGGAAAGATACAAAATAAATGCAGAAAAATCTGTAGCTTTGCTATATTTAAAGGACCAGTATATACAAAAGGAAATCAGAGAAGCTGTCCCACTTTCAATAGCAACAAAAGAAAATACCTTGGAATAACACTAACAAAGGGTGTGAAAAAAGTGTATGATGAAAACATAAAACTACTCAATAAAGAAATAGAGGAGGAGTTGAGATGATGGAAATACCCCCCATTCTCCTGGAAAGGTAGAATTAATATTGTGAAAATGGCAATTCTACCAAAAGCAATATACAGATTTAACACAATACCAATAAAAGTACCAGCATCATTCTTCATAGAGATTGAAAAAAATGATCTCAAAATTCATATGGTATGACAGAAGGCTTCATATATCTAAACATGTCCTTAGCAAAAGAAACACCTCTGGTGGTATCACCATACCTGATCTAAAGGTATATTACAAAGCCATAGTGACAAAACCAGGATGGTACTGGAATAAAAACAGAAACATAGACCAATGGAACAGAATTGAAGACCCAGACCTAAGGGCAAGCAACAACAGCTTGTTAATCTTTGACAAAAGTGCCAATAATGTAGACTGGAGAAAAGACAACTCTGCAACAGATGGTGTTGGACAAATTGGATGACGTTGGGCCTTGAGAGGCCTGGGCGTGAGGCCTACTAGAACTTCCTGAACCTAGCTAAAGTTTGCTGGTCTGCCTTGGGCCAGCTAAGCCTAATGGCTTCTGGCCTGCTACTTCCACATAGTAGTTGGAATTCCCACGCGTGCGCTTGGGGCCAATCATCTCAAAGGTGGCAGTTTACTATTGGCCCTCACCTCTTCCCCCCCATCCTAAAATCTGCACCCCCATTCCCAACATTATGTAGGCAACTGCCTGTAACAATAAAGCAAGTCCTTACTTCGACAAAACTCCTGACCCAGTGTGGTTTTTCTCCAGTGACTAGGAAAGGTTCTGAGTCATCTGACTCTCATCTTCCTCCTCAATCCCTTGGGAGGAGCTTGGCACTGGCACCTAACGTAGGGCTCTGGGAACCCAGCAGACTAGTCCCCCGTGTGAGGCATTCTCGTTGAGGAGGTCAATCGGTGTACATGTGTGGGTGAGCATACCCTCATAAGTTATGAGGCAGTCTTCATATTTAATGTGCTAAACTTTGCTTCTATAACCTGTACTTGCTTGTCAACATCTCTTCGTTCTCTTTCTCTTTCCTTTCACTTTTGGTTCACCAGCAAGCTACATCTACGGCTTTTGTATTTCTGAACAGGTCCCAGCAAGCTGCACGTGTGGCTTTTGTATTTCTGAACAGGTCATACGTCCCTAGTGGACACACTGTATGGCTTTTGACCTTTAGGCTTGTGCTTTTCTCTCTCTCTCCTTGGGCCTGTGAAGGCAGGCCAATTTTTTCTGCTATTATGGAACTTCCCCTGGATCGGTAAGCTTCAATAAATATCCCTTCTTCCATAACTGTGCCTGGTCTGGAAGTTTATCTCAGCAAACCTGAAGCTGTCTGATACAGAACTTGGTACTGAGAAGTGGACTGAGATAAATCTGACCATGTGGATGTTGATCTTTTGGAACCTTTGTTTTGGAGGAATAGGCATGGATTTGGTGCTTGCAACTGAAGGTGTCTTCTGGAGTGGTAGGCCATTAATCTTCGAGGCTTGGCTTATGAGCTTTCTAAGGGAAAGGAAAGACTCCAGAGGACGTTGTTGGAACTGGGCTGCTGGCATAAGGGCTGGCTGAGTCCTGCTTCCCAGGCCCAGAGAGTTTAATCAAGGTTAAATTTATAATGGACTGATGTGTGTATGTAGGAAAAAAAAAAAAAAAAAAAACAGGCTGAACCTAAATGCCATGACTAAAGATTTTTCAATTGTTTACAGACTCTTAAGGATACTCTAAAAGTTTTATATAGGGACATAATCTTAATCTAAATTCATCTTACATTAGACACAGGTGATGCCTATGCTAGGTGGGTCACAAAGTCATAGGTACAGATGTAACTGGAGGTTTAACCAGGTTAAACATAGACAAGAGTCTATCACCTTGTGTTTTACAAATGGATAAATTTGCTATGTAAAAACAAGCAACTTCAAAATAGGATAAGAAATGTAAAGATGCTTATCTCTCTGTTCTGTAATTTCATTTTGGTCTTGCTTTCCAACATATGCTACTTAAATTCATGGAAAGCTGGACTCTTAAAAAAATGGATAAAACCCCCTTTATCTCAGACCCCATACAAGTTTAAGCCACGTGTCCCCTAGACTCTGACTAAAGACAAAATGGCCAATTGTCTCTGACAAAGAAAAAGGACTGTGGTTCTCTTTAGTTCTTCTTTTTTGAACACCTAAAGTCATATCTGTTAGATGAAGTTTCTCAGTAGACAAAATGTTAAATAGGTAAATTGAGTCAAGGTATTTGATCAGGTTACAAACTCCTTACATAAGACAAGTATCAGGCTTACCTAATGTGTATATCAGGGTAAGGGCCCCTTCACTGAAACATTTAATTGGATTAAATATAATGTTTACCTGATGCCAAGGTTTTAATCAGTGGAGAAACTGAATCTTATGATAAGGCCTCACTCATTAACAGGTCACTGATGCTAATTTGTTGTGATTTAAGGGTTATAAAATTGGTTTTAAGATTCTCTCAGTAAAGTAAATTAGTAAAGCAAATGTTTTCATCAAGGTTTTAACTATTCTTAAGATAAAGGCTCACATAGAAGTGGTTATTTTCCTAAGGTGAAGTACTCTTACCTAAAGACATTGTAACTTTAAAAATAGCTTCTGTCTTATTTATGCTAATTCTATTGAATGGTCATAACTAGGTTTAATCACTTAGGTTTAAGTGATTTAATTTCAGTAATGATAACTTTCATTTTCCTGGGATATGTTAGGATAGCTTGCTTAAGCTTTATAAAATTTAAGTCATGGGCAAAACATAAAGTTATTTTATGTTAATAAAAGTTTCTGTGGTACATAAAATCAATAGCTATCAAGCTAATGCCAAAATCATGGGTTGTCAAATAATGTTTTTCTTTCAAAAAGATTTATCAAGGGTTATATTAAAATTTAGCTAGCTGTTTTAGTTTTTTTAAAAACAAAATTATTAAACTCTATGGTTCTGTTTCCAATGTTCTGTGGGTAATTTGTATCAACACAGGTATCTAAACTAATCAGAGATGTTTTCAAACACAGGTGCTAAGAATTTCTAGGTTAAATAAGTTAGTCTATAAATCAATTGGTACTGTTTACAAGACTGGTGACAGGTTCTGCCTGTGTTTATAAATGTTAAATATTTAAAATGTGAGATATTTAAAAGTATTAAAGATTTAAAATATAAGATATACCTACTTTCTATACCTCATATATAAGGCTTATACATAGTACAACTAAAAATTTAAAGATAGTATAATCATATTCTCAAGTCTCAATTACAAAAACAAGAGGGGGAATCCTTACCCCCTGTGGTGGTTTGATTCAGGTGTCCCCCATAAACTTAGGTGTTCTGAATGCTAAGTTCCCAGCTGATGGACATTTGGGAATTAATACCTACTGGAGGGAGTGCATTGTTGGGGGCAGGCTTATGGGCTTTATAGCCAGTTTCCCCATGCCAGTGTTTGGCACACCCTCCTGTTGCTGTGGTCTACCTTATGTTGGCCAGGGGGTGATGTCCACCCTCTGCTCATGCCATCGTTTTCCCCTGCCATCATGGAGTTTCCCCTCAAGCCTATAAGCCAAAATAAACCTCTTTTTCCCAGAAGGTGCTCTTGGTTGGGTGATTTCTACCAGCAATGTGAACCAGACTGCAACAGTAAAGTGGTACCGAGGAGTGGGATTGCTGCTAGACACCTGACTGTGTGGCTTTGGTCTTTGGGAGTTGATTTTCAAGAGGAATGTGGCAGGATTTGAAACCTTGGTGTAAGAGATGCCTTGCAGTGCTGTAAGTACAGCTTGATGGTCTATCCTGGTCATTGCTGAAAGACCTGAAGGCAGTAAGAACTATGGACTGTGAGCTTTGGCTTATGAGGGTGAGAAAAAGCTTTGCCTGGACTGGGCTAACAGTTTGTGTGAGAAGCTTGCTCTTGTGCCCATGTCCTGAGAAGTTGTGCAGGGTTGCTTTGCGTAGAAATGAACTGGTGTGAGCAGAGGGATATGGCACAGAAAGAAAAATCTTTGGGTGAACTATTGCCCGTTCAGCTGCAACTGATAGATTACAACCTTTGAGACTGGGCTAGCTGACCTGCGCTGGGGCAACAAGAAGAATGTAGACTCTTTTGAAGGGGCCTGAGTGCTCAAGGGGTCCTGTTCTTCAAAGTCTGCTTTATTCCCCCCTGGATTAACAAATTGGCACCCTACCTGCTATTGTGGAGTATAAGAAATGCTGGAAAGAGGGCCATTGATTTTGTAACACGGTCTTGGGTTTTGGAAATGGCCATGGGCAGTGTGAAGCAGGTTTGCTGGTTGCCTGCATGCAGACCCCATGGGGCCATGAGTATGAACCATGGCTTGCAGTGGAGACCCAGTGGAGATGCCGGGACCATGAGATGGCTGCCAAGGAGCTGCCGGCCCCAGTGAAGTTCCCAGGACTGTGAGTAGCCTAGCTGGAGGGGTGGGATTGGAATGCCAGAGACTTGTTGCTGGTTAGAATTATCAGACTTGAAGATTTGTCACTGGTTAGAGTTGCTGGACTTGAAGCTATAGAGTTTGATATTTGCCCTGGTTGTTTTAAATCTTGTATTGGTTGAATGTTTCTTTGCTATGCCCAATGCCATCTTTTGCAGTGTGAATATTTATTCTGTGTCATTATGGGTTTTTTGAGGTTATTTTTTGGTATTATGGCTCAGTTAAAATATCTTGGACTATGGGGATGTATGAACATCATTGGGATTGATAAAAACTATGGGGACTTTTAAAATGAGATGAATGCATTGTATTTTACATCATGTATGGATATCAGTTTATGGGGGCCAGGGGCAGAATGTGGTGGTTTGATTCAGGTGTCCCCCATAAACTTAGGTGTTCTGAATACTAGGTTCCCAGCTGATGGATGTTTGGGAATTAATGCCTCCTGGAGGGAGTGTATTGTTGGGGATGGGCTTATGGGATTTATAGCCAGTTTCCCCATGCCAGTGTTTGGCACACCCTCCTGTTGCTGTGGTCTACCTTATGTTGACCAGGGGGAGATGTCTACCCTCTGCTCATGCCATCGTTTTCCCCTGCCATCGTGGAGCTTCCCCTTGAGCCTGTAAGCCAAAATAAATCTCTTTTTCCCAGAAGCTACTCTTGGTTGGGTGATTTCTACCAGCAATGCGAACCGGACTGCAACACCCCCACATGACCAATTTAAAAAGGCATTATTTACCATAAATATTTTAAATTTTTCTAAAGATACATAATTATCCCCTTTTCAAACATTGGTCCTCATCTGTTACCTACAGTTCTATCTGGGTAAGATGGAGGGACCCATTGACTGGGGCCTGGAGCTGGCTTTGCTTCTGATCTGGTCTCCCCAGCTGCTTACAGTACAGTACACGACCTTAAAACATTGCTCAGCCACCTTCCCCATCCCCATCCAGCTTTTCCCAATGTTTCCTCTGGAACTTGCATTTGGACTCCGCCTTCCCCTAATAATTCCAGTATAGATGTGGGGTATATTCATCTTTCCTTATGTACTTTTAACACAACTGAGCTCAGTGATCAACGCTGCCCACCTTCTGGAATGGTTTATGTTTGTGGAGGTGGGATGGCCTATGACTTTCTGCTCACCAATTGGATGGGCCTTTGTGCCCCAGCCACCTTAATCCCATATGTAGATATCATTCCTGGAAGCTAGATTCCCTGGCTGAGGTACTCCTACAAAACAGGAGATGTCTAGATCTACTAACAGCTGAAAAGGGAGGCATATGCTTGTTTTTACAGGAAAAATGCTGCTTTTAAAAATGCAGTAAATCAGGAATCACCCAGGACAAGATTAAGAGGCTCCAGGAAGACTTGGAGATGAGGCAGGAGGACCTCCAGGATAACCCGCTGTAGATGGGGTTACATGACTTCTTACCCTACCTTCTCCCTCTACTTTGTCCCCTCCTTCCCCTCCTTCTTATCCTCACTGTTGGGTCTTGTGTTATTAACAAAATTACACAATTCATTTACCAGCAGCTAGAGGCAATAAAACTCCATCAAGTTGAGATACATTACCACAGGCTGGCAACTCAGGAATTAAGTTCCTCAGATGATCCACTGCCACCTCCTCTGCCCTCCATGTGACCAATGATGGATAAGATCTCAGGCTGACTGAGACAACCTAAGACAGGCCATGGAGTGGGTTCTCAGTGAGCTAAACACCTGGTACCCAGTGACGGGTAACATCCCCAGAGGGGTACAACCTAAGACTGGGGCCATGGTGACAAATGCTCTTACAAAAACAAAAGCAGGAGATGTTGGGCCTTGAGAAGCCTGGGCATGAGGCCTAGTGGAACTTCTTGAGCCTAGCTAAAATTTGGTGAACTGCCTCGAGCCAGCTTTGCCTGATGGCTTCTCTGGCCTGCTACTTCCATGTAGGAGTTGGAATTCCCATGCGTGTACTTGGGACCAATCATCTCAAAGGTCACAATTTACTATTGGCTCTTACCTCTCCCCTCTTCCTAAAATCTCCACCCTCGTTCCCAACATTATATAGGCAACCACCTGTAACAATATAGCAAGTTCCTGCTTCTACAAGACTCCCAACTCAGTTTGTTTTTTCTCTGGTGACTAGGAGATGTTCTGAGTTGTCTGACACTCATCTTCCTCCTCAATCCCTTGGGAGGAACCAGGGGGCCTGGTCCCTCCGCAGCACTACCTACCCACCGCGGAGGAGCCTGGTAGATGACCATATGTATAATAATGAAATTTGACCCACTCTTTTCACCACACACAAAAATTAAGTCCAATTGGATTAAAGACCTCAATAAAGACCTGAAGCTCTTCAACTACTGGAAGAAAATATAGGAAGCATTCTGTACAATATAGGGCTGGGAAAAGACTTCATGAACAAAACAATAGCCAATGAAATTAAATAAGCACTCATGAAACTAAAAAGCTTCTGCCCAGACAAACATACCATAAGCAGAGCCAGTAGATTGTACAGTGAATTGGAAAAAAAAAAATCTTTGCCAGCTATACCACTAACAGAAACTCAATATCTAGAATCTGCAAAGAACTCAAAAACTAAATAATAAAACCTCAAGACCCACTACAAAAGTGGGGCAGAAAACTGAATAGGGAGTGCTCAGAGGAAGAATTAGAAATAGTTAACAAAAAAAAAAAATGTTCAACATCCCTAACCATTATTGGAAATGTAAATTAAAACAGCTATAACATTTTGACTTACCCCAGTAAAGATAGAAAATATTAAAAAATCAAATGAAGACAAATGTTGATGAGGCTACGGACAAATAGGAACACTCATTCACTGTTGGTGAGAAGGTAAGCTGATAAAATCACTTTGGAAATCAATTTGGAGACTCCTGAAAAGTATGAATACAGAGTTACTAATCTGTTATTCCCTTACTGGGCATTTATCCTAAAAGCTTCACAGCTCAGTTCAGAAATATTTGCTTAACCATATGCATAGCTGCTCAATTCATAATAGCTAAATGCTGTAATTAACCCAGGTGCCCAACATTGGATGAAAGGATTACCAAGATGTGGTATATCTACATTATGGAAATATATGTAGCTGTAAGAAAAAATGACACATTGAGATTTGTAGAAAAATGGTTGAACTTGGAACAGATCATTCTAAGTGAACTCACATAATCACAGAAAGACAACTGTCACATGATCTCACTCATCTGTAATTCCTAATCTGGATCAGCCCAAATTGATGACATAACAATATAATCTTGAGACTTGGACAATAGGGAGGGTAGGCTTGAGGTAAGGGAAAAAAATGGAGGTTGACACAAAATTGAACTGGTACCATAGAATACTATATCCAGGAAGTCAGACTAAAATATGGAACATGCAAGAGGACCTTAGAGGTCCTGAATCAAAGGGCCCTGAAGAGAGTGAAATGAAACCTAGCCTCAAGTTTCTCCTGTTTCTCTTTTCTGGCTTTTTTTTTTTTTTCTTTTCCCTTGATGCTGGCCTTTAATTCCCTCTACTTGATATGGTCTACATCCACAGTGAGCTGTTATTCAGGAAGACCTACTAGAACTCCTGAAACAAACAAGACAAACTTCTATCAAAGCATTGATTACCCTCCACAGGTTAATGGTCAGACCCTACTGTTGAAGACACCATGTGCTTTCAGAATGGACCACAGAGAGAAGTGGTTGGAAACCAGAGGAGACTCAGTCAACAGATAATTAACCTACCTAGTACTGGAAGATGCTATATGAGCTACTGGGGGAAAGTGACCAACATCTATCAAACAACTCAAACTCTAAGTGACTCAGAAGCAAACAACTTGATGTGATGCTCACACAAGTGCAATAGTGGCACACAGCCATGGTGGGTAACCAACTGCTCTTTGATTAGCTAAAAGATCTGCTTATTGGAAAGGAAACCATATCTGGAACTGGGAAACAAGTCAGAATCATATCCTGAAAATGATTCTGATTTCCATTGTCAAGCTCCCACTAACCTTAGTCTATAAGAGTACCAAACCTTTTAATTTCTCCAAATTAATAACAGTTATCCTATTCAACTGGCTCTGACTTCACTCTCCATTGGAGAATCTCTTTTTCAGATGGGAACTGGACCTGAGAATATAAATGAGCCAGCACACTCCACCCTGGCCCCACCTGAAACCACAGAGGAATTGAGGAAATGATGAAGAGTGTTGCTTTCTTATTTAAGCTGGTATCAAGTGAGATGGAGAAAGATACTGAGAACACTCAACACATACCAAATCAGAGATCCAGAGGTTCCTAAGTGCCCATCCCTGAAGTTGACTTAAAATGCTCCAGCATGGCTTAGGGAATTTTGAAGAAGAGGGGATGGAAAGATTGTTAGAGCCACAAATTGGGACATTTTGCACAGAGATATTTCCTTCCCCTCCCCATAATGCATGACCCACAATCCCTATAGATTTTATCTGCATTTCCAATGAGGTAAAGGGGCAGGGAGAAGGGAAAGGATGGTACCAACATGTGATGTTTACATATAAAATATGTCCATATCTAAGAATAAAAAATTAATTAACAAAACAAGGGTGTGTGTGTGCTGTATAACTTCATATTTGTTGAGCTGTTGAAATAATAAGAAATCAAAATTAACATGTTAAGGCAATTTGATTTCAAAGATATTTATGAAGATTTGAAAATAAGAGTTATATTACTAGTATGACTAATTCTTATATTTTCCTTTGTTCATAATGTTTATTAAATATTTTGTTTATATTTGTTCTATATTCTTACATTTAATGAAAATATATAATTATTTAAATAATATTTACTTCAATCAATAATATGTTGGATTACATATAAGTTACTGTGAATATATAGTTAAACCATATTTTTTGTGCAGCAATTTTATTTAAAGTATTTCTATTCTGTACAGCATTAACATATGACTATTTCATTCTTTCAATTATGCACATGTGTCTCAGTGATGGTTTATTATAACAGTTTAGGAAATTACAGTTTTGTGCTTGGTAAATGCATGCTATAAATAAATAGCTTCAGTGTAAAATGAAATTTTTATTAAAATTATTTCTTTGAATAATAGAAATGCATCTCTATGCATAAATCTCTTGTTGATATTTTGATTATTTATTTTTAAATTTTGGAAATTTCCTTTTACTTGCCATGTTTCTCATATAAATCCTCTCACTACTGGCAGATTTGTAAATTGTGTGACTTACAGATCACACTTTACATATAATTATTGATAATTAGACACTGATAGAAACATTAACTTTTTTGGTATCTTGAATTGTATACTCATCAAATACTTACCTGAAATAATGGTCCATTCCTGAAGAGCCCAAATAATCTCTTCTACTAAAAATGATATTCTGACCCCAGGATATCACACTTCCTTACTAGTTGACCTTTTAAAGACAAGTTATTTTGTTTTTGGAAATTGTAATAGAAATCTTATTTAGTTATTTGTATCATATATGAATAGTGATACAGATAGGACAGGAATACCATTTGTAACAAGATATGTACTTCCTGAATTAGTTCAGACATCAGGGCCTGCATGGGTGTCATGCAGGGATGGTGGACGTCTTTGATTCTATCAGTTAAGCAGTGTTAAGTAGGACTTGCTGGCATGCATGGACGCAGGGACAGGCAAGTCGCACATACACACCAGGGGGTCAGGATAAGGGCAGCCAGTGCCTGAGGTGTAATCCAGGGGTGCTTCAAGAGAGGTGAGAGGGCACAGAAAACAGCCTTGGCCTGTTTCACAGTTTTTCCTAAAGCTATAATACATCTCTGTAAATACCTCCATCCCTGATTTGTGCCTGTCAAACATGTCATTTTGACACATTTTCATTGCAATTTATATCTTCTTTTTCAACGTAAAATATAGTTGCTGATACCTGCAAATTTCTCATCTCAGGATATAGTTTGCAATGCCCTTGTATGTTTTCATTATTAAATGTATTAACAATGTTACAATTGATTTCTGTTCTTTTCATAATTAACACCTCTTATTTCCCTCTTATTATTCTTCATGTAAATTACTTCCTTGTAGTTTTTTTTAATCAATAGTTGGAAAAAAATTAAAAAGTAATTTTCTCGGGACAATGAAAATACCAACAATTGATGGAAAAGAAACACATGGTTGTTAGATGCTATTGCAGTCAGGTTCACATTGCTTGCAGAAATCACCTGATAAGAGCTTGTGGGAAAAAAAAAAAAAAAAAAAAAGAGTGTGTTTTGGCTTACACACTTGAGGGGAAGCTCCATGATGGCAGGGGAAAACAATGGTATTAGCAGAGGGTGGACATCAACTTCTGGCTAACATTGACTGACAACAGCAACAGGAGAATGTGCCAAATACTAGCAATGGCTATAACACCCATAAGTCTGTCCCCAACAATACACTGCCACCAGGAGTTGCTAATTCCCAAACCTCCATCAACTTGGAAGCTAGCATTCAGAATATCTAAGTGTAAGGGGAACACCTGATTCAAACTACCACATCTGTCCCAGGCCCTTATAAAATGAACCATCCATGATGTAAAATGTAATGCATTCAGTCCAACTGTAAAAGTCCCCATACATTTTTATTAATCATAATGATGTTGAAACATTTCCATTATCCATGGTCTTTTAACTGAGTCATAATACACCCCCCAAAAAAATATGATGGCACAGAATAAACACACTGTAAAATATGGTGCTGGACTTAGTAATATAAGATTCAAAACAAGCAGGCAAATAAACTCTGTAGATCCACGTCTAACAACTCTAGCCAGTAACAAGTCTCCAAGTCAATTCTAACTAATGATGAGTCTGTGCAGTTCCAATTCCATCCCTCCAGCTAGGCTACTCACAGTCCTGGGAAACTTCATCCAGGGCCTGCAGTTCTGCCCATCAGCCATCCTGTGGTCCTGGCATTTCCACCTGGGTCTCCACTGTAAACCACAGTTCATCCTCATGGTTCCATCAGGTCTCCATGCAGTCAATCCAGCAAACCTGTTGCACACTGCCCATGGCCATTTCCAAAACACAGTATCATGGTGCAAATTCAATGACTCTTTTTTTCTTGCATTTCTCATACTCCATAATATCAGATAGAGTGACAATTTGTTAATCCAGGGAGGAATAAAACAAACATTGAAGAATAGGACAATCCTCAGCATTCAGATGACTTCAAAAGACTGCATTATTTCTGTTTCCCAGTGCAGGTCAGCTGGGCCAATCTCTGTGGTTGTCATCTCCCATATCATTGCAGCTTAACAGGCATAAGTTTTAGCCCAAAGATTTCTTTCTTTGCCATATCCCTCTGCTGACACTATGCTGTTTCTGTGAAAGTCAAATCTGCACAACTTCTCAGGACACAGGCATAACAGCAAGCCCCTCACACAAGTGCTTCTCTAGCTCAGTCCAGGAAAAGGTCTTTCTCACCCTCAAGAGCCAAACCTCACAGTTCATAGTACTTACTGCATTCAGGTTTTTCAATTCTGACCAGGATTCTCCATTAAGCTGTACTTTCAACATGGAAAGGCATCTCTTAGGCAAAGCTTTCAAATCCTTACACATTCCTTTTGAAAATAAGCTCAAAAAGGCCAAAACCACACAGTCAGTTTTCAACCAGCAATTACCCCACGCTTTGTACCAACTTTAGTGTTGAATTCAGGCTCCCATTGCTACAAGAGCAGCTTGTGGGGAAAAAAAAAATTGCTTTGGCTTACAGACTCCAGGGGAAGCTTCTTTATGTCAGGGGAAAACATTGGCATGAGCAGAGGGTAGACATTACCTCCTGGCCAACATCAGCTGGACAACAGCAATAGGAGACTGTTCCAAACACTAGCAAGGTGGAGCTAACTAAAACATCTATAAGCCATAGGGAAGGATAATTTATATTGATTAAAGGCACATTCCAACAGGAGCATCTTACAATCCTAAACATATATGCACCTAACATGGGGGCTGCCAACTTCATCTAACAAATGCTATTAGAATTAAGATCACATATAAAACAAACACAGTAATAGTGGGTGACTTCAACATTCCACTCTCATCAACTGACAAATCATCCCAGCAAAAAATAAAATGAGAGGCATCTGGATTAAATGAGGTCATAGAACATATGGACCTAACAGATA